>NC_046377.1:1247525-1547525 GCF_011125445.2 Fundulus heteroclitus | reverse complement strand
TCAAATCCGACCTAGACATGGATAAATCAGACAAGCAGTAACCTTTTTATTAATATCTTCCAGATGGCTGTCATTAGTCCAATCATTAAAAAAAGCACTGACTGGCGCAACCTCTGACAATGTTTTTGACTAAATTAGAATCATATCATAATGCATTGCAAGAAGCAGAGGCTCCGTGTTTCATCCCTGTTTATCTGCAGTATTTTAATTATGAGCTTCAACAGTATGCACGCAAGCCTGGGATTTTCTTTTTACCTGAATATGGGCCACACTGTCCAAAGTGACGCACTGAAAGAAAAAGCTTTTCGCTGCCTTGTGTTCATTTTTTTCAAGCAGTGGTGAAAAGCAGGAGGTACAGTTACCACTAATGAGGAGATTACTTCACACCCCATTGATTGCTCCATCTACCTGGAATTCAGGACGCTGTCGCAAACATTCAGGCCGAAACAACAAGGCCTTTCTCAAAAGCTTGACAAATTATCAGCTGCTCTTTTGCTTTCAGGGCATGAAAACACTAAGACTTAAAGGAGCGAGGTCGATGGGATTTACTGTGGAACAAAATCAACAAGAAAAGTAAGGAATGGCACGGCTGAGTACAAAACCTGTTTGGATAACGAGACAGACCTTTCCTCATGACCTCGGCACATCCAAATCAGTCGCCAAGCTCTCAAATCCCGGACTTGACTTCTTTAGAAGCGTAATGAATCGTGACACAGACACTCTAGCTTACACAATAGTTTTTCTTCATTGTCCTTTCTGCACTTAATTGGAAAACAGGCCCGGCTAAAATGGATCTTTGTTCACAGTTCAAAGGAAGCTTTCAGAAGTAATGCTGCCTCTCATTGTTCCCCTCAAAATGGGACAAGTTTAAATGAGGACACAGATACTCACTCGGGCCACCCAGTCCATCAGAAAACACTTTGGTACATGGCAGCTCTCTCAGAGAACTGAAACTCTGCCAATCTGTAGCAGGGAGTTCTGCAGTGGGATTCAGTCCCTTACTTGTTGGTCCTTTGTCTGGAAATGAGTTACAGATGAGGATAAGCAGCGCTTCTGGGCCTTACCTGACCTGCTGTTTATGCAAATGAGAAATTGTGCAAAAAAAGTTTCTGTGGTTCACATTGCCTAGGAAATCTAAACCAAATACATTCTAAAACAAGAACCCCAGTACCCCCCCCCCCCCCCCCCCCCCCACCCCCGCCCAGCAGACATGGGCTTTTGTCAAGTTCTACTTTTCTTGTTAAACGTCACACCACTTGTAGCACTTTGGGACCTGTTACTGGTATTAAGGTATACCAAGGTTTTAGAGAGTGGTGGCTTAGTGGTTAGGGAGCTAGGCATTTGCATCTTGGTGAGGCTGCAAAGGTTGCTGGTTCAAAACCTGCTCTGTCCCTCTGGGTCCCTGAGAAAGGCCATTGACCACATACAGCTTCCTCTGTGCCACTCGGTGTTGCAGCACACTGCTTTCTAAGGGATGGCTAAATGCAGAAACAGATTTCCAATCAATGCAATCCACTTTATTTATATAGCACATTTAACAACAGAAAAGGTTTCCAATGTGCTGTACATAGCAAAAAATAAAATAAAGATAATCTAATTAAATAAACTAAAACGACACAGAGGACCACACAAATACGCGGTATTAAAAGCCAAAGAGTTAAAGTGGGTCTTAAGACGAGACTTAAAACACTCCACTGTGGAGGCAGTTCGTATATGGAGTGGCAAAGTATTCCAAAGTCTGGGGCCAACTACAGAAAAGGCTCTGTCCCCTCTGGTTTTTAGCCTCGTCTTAGGCGCTATTAGCTGAAGATGGCCCTCAGACCTCAGAGCACGTGCCAGAGAATAAATCTGGAGGAGGTCGGTGATGTATTGAGGAGCCATCCCATTCAAGGCTCTAAACACAAACAATAAAATCTTAAAATCAATTCTAAAACGAACAGGGAGCCAGTGCAAAGATGCAAGAATTGGTGTAACATGTTGATGTTTTCTGGTCCCCGTTAAAAGACGAGCCGCTGTATTTTGGACTAACTGCAGACGGGAGAGAGCTCGTTGACTAATGTCTGAATAAAGTGCATTGCAGTAGTCCAGACGGCTAGAAATAAAACAGTGTAAAACCTGCTCAAAGAGGTTAAAAGATAAAAACGGTTGAAAAGTCCCAAGTCAGTGATGGCTCTTCCAAACACCATCACCTCTGTCTTGCTCTCATTAAGCATCAGAAAGTTTTTTGACAGCCAAGCCTTGACATCACCCAGACAGGCAAGAATGGGTGTCAGGGGGCAGTGGCTGTTTTTAGCAATTGACAAATAAAGTTGACAATCATCAGCATAGAAATGGTACGCTATACCATGTTTGGTAAAAATCTATTTGAGAGGAAGGAGGTCCCACCTCTCTGTGGGACAAGAAAAGGCAAATATTTATTGAGTTCTATTTATGATGTCTAAAGACATCATATTGTTCCTACAATTTAAAGTAGGACCCCCCCCCCCACCATTTCCCAATATTTTCAGTCTCTTGTTGCTACAACAAGCATTTGCCATTCTGCTTACGTACTTTCCCACTGCATCCCATGATGACAGTAACGACTCCGACAGTTGTGGAGAGATCCTGTCATCCAGCAGGGAGGTGAGTGCCAAGTTGGAAAAAGAAAAAAAGCTATGCATGTCATCACCCAAGAAACGGGTGGGCGTCTAGGTAGTATGACTCTGCATCATGACGTTCAAGCTCTTTCAGCACGGTTTTCAGTTTTTTAATGTTTAATAAATAACTCTCAGTCTGTTAGGTATTGTCTAGTAAATATTAGACCAACAGCTGATATTAGGACAATAGTTAAAAGGGTGATTCGAGCACTGGCGTTCTTTTAACAGCATACTGCACGCATATAGGATAAATGAGTGACAACTTCTCTTCAAGTTCAAGAATTTATTAAGAGAAATAAAATGATCATCCAGAGAACATCACTATAGAATGCTGTTTATCTAAATTAACACTATATTTCAATCAACAAATCTTCTCTAAGAAACAAAAGGATAAGTAAAATACTTGAAAACCATCATCAGAATGATTCAGAGAATCCTGGTTCACTGCACATCTAAGTTGGAGAACCAAAGTTCATCTTAAAGAATAAATGCAATGAGATCACATTAGCTTGAATAATTTAGAACATCTGGTGTGTTCAACCCATTCACAATGCAAATCTGAGTTAAATAAAACATTATTCAAGGAAATAACATTTAAAGGACAGGGCTTTGAACCGATTTATTTTCCCAATCGGTTCGATCCGAACAGAAACGTAATTATAACGTTTCCGGTTATGAGTTCCACCAATAAATTGACGTTCCCAAACCGGTTAGAACAAAAAAATACTGTTCCCGGAACGGTTAATTTCGTTCCTTTTGTTTGACAAATATAGCTATTGATATTGTGTTTGGAATGAGCGTTTTACTTAATGATGGATCGTAATTTACCTCTTACTTAAGATGTGTAGCTCTAGTGGAGACACCGCTCTCTCTCCATTCAGTCAGCGAATGTGTGATGTGATGTCACACAGGAAGTGAACCTCAGCCGACATGGTACGTGCGCTAACCTGACTCCGCCAGCTTCACTCACATACATCTGGGACACCTCCATAGGAATTGCCTTTATTGAAGGCTGGGCCTTCAATAAAGGCATATCCCTTGCATATGATTGGATAAGCCACTTGTCTGTCATCTTTATCGACGTGCTATTTCAACAATTCACACCGAAGTCAACCCGTGACGCTGTGAGAGCGACGTAGGAAAAAAATACTTTTTTTTTATGTGTTTGCGGCTCTAGTTGCACACGTTTTATTGACAGTGAGCTGACAGGAAGAGGGGGGATGACAGGCGGCAAAGCGCCGTAGGTCGGAGTCGATCCCGGGCCGACTGCGTTGAAGACTAAAGGCCTCCTAACATGGTTCGCGCTAACCACTAACCGACAAGATGTCCGCTGCGGACGCGCCCCGGAAAACAAAACTTGCCAAATTCGGTCGGGAGAAGGGGGAAAACATAGTTTCCACCAACAAAAGCCTTCAGAGGCGTTCTCTGATGTTCTTTTAATGAAACAATATTAGGTAGATTGGACAACATGGAAGAAATAGCAGCATCAATGTTAATGCTTGCTTCCTCGACGAGCCGCCATTGCTATCAAAACAGTCTCACGTCATGGTCGCATCTCCACTACGTCACATCCATGAAACTCCAGCCCTGCGTCCTGATTGGCCAGACAATAAAATTGGTTGGAGAAATCACTTTCTATGGGCGATGTCCCAGATGTATGTTAGTGAAGCTAGGCGGAGCGACATACAGCTGGCGGAGTCAGGTTAAACGTGTGCAAGAAAATAATTAGTTTTTTTTTTTAGTTAATTAGGCAACGAAAACTTTGAGGAACGAAATAAAACCGGTATTAACTGGTTACCATTATTTTTAAATAAGTGCTTCAGTTCCAGAACATAAAAAATAATAACGTTTCCGGTTTCATTTCTGTTCCCTGTAAAATACAAAAAGTTCCCGGTTTTCATTTTCGTTCCTTGAACCGGTTCAAAGCCCTGATTTGCTCAGTAAGAATCAATAACCTTTACGAGACCTGTTTTTTATTATTCAGATTATTTGTCTCGTAAATGATTAAAACTCAAATTGGTAGTTTAGGATTAACCCTCCAAGCTAATAATGAGCGACCGGAACTGACATGTCGGGGCACTTCCTGTGGCCAATGTTTACATTAGCTTGGGTTTAATCCCAACGTTGCACTAACATCATTAAATAGACATTCATGTTCCCTATTGATATAATAATGCTCATAGAACCATTGAACCATGGCGGAGCAAAACGAAAACAAGCATTATGTTTCAAAAAGAACAGTAGTCACATTTATTCGGTGGTAGCACTAATGTTATTCGGAAGGCTAATAGCGCTATGCTAGTGGACATTGAGCGCTAATTCAAAAATACTTTTAACCTCTATTTGGCCATAGTGAAAAGACCGGAAAACACAACATTACTTTCCCATCGATGTGTAAAACCCTTATGAAAAAAAGGTTGGTTATAACCGTAAGACATGGTAAAACCAAATCAGCAAAGCTTTGTTTCAAGAATGCTAGCGCATTAGCTCAGTAAACCTTTAGAAACACAGTGAAAGCACATTAAGTAAACCACTTTGAATGATTAATCCCCTACAACTCTCACTATAAGTTCTCTGCCAAACCTCTGTCTTTGTCTGGTTGTGGCGATGGGGTGTCCAGTTGCAGTGAATGATTCCAGGGTGAAACTGGTTCTTCGACCAGGGGTGAGGAGCTGGCTGGCTCAGGGGGAAAAGATCGTCATTTGTGAACTGGGCTCCAGTTGTCTGCGCTTGGGCTGTGAGTCGGCATCCCTGGTGTAGCTGCTTCTTGTGAGGGCCTGCACTTGGCCTGAAAGGGGGAGGGGGGCGCAACTTGGCCTTCCCAGCATCGCTGTGTTCGTTCTCTGGAGGGCCTGCACAGTGTGAATGATGACTTCAGATTATCTTTTCTCCTGCAAATGCTGGGGAAAAGGTTGCAAGCAGCCTGTTTCCATGGCAGTCGGCTGGTTAGGTTCCAATGTGTAACAGCAGGCTGTACTTAGCTGCAATACTGGACTCCGCCCATGTTTGCCAATCACTCCAACGTGGATGCTTTCATAGTCTACGGACAAAGAGGGAGATACATCCTAACAATGAGCATCCCTGCCCTGAGAGGCAGTCCCTGGGTGCCTGAAAAAAAATCATGTTTCATGTTGTTTGCAACTTTCAGTTTGATTTTCCTCATGGCTTGATTGAACACCATCAGTAAGATTTTAAGTCTGGACAGATGCAGGTGTCTCACACCGATCCTTAGTTGCAAGCCTGGAGACAGAGATGGGAGGGCTGCCAGTGGCTGGATCAACATTAAATATGAGATGCCAAGGTTGCCGTGTATGTGTGGCCATTGTGTTGGGTGATGGACCCAGTAAAAAAACACGCTAAGATAGAGAGCAGCCATGATGTATTCCTTAAATTCATAATGCCAGTGTTTTTCCTTTCTTAAAAAAACAAACAAAAAAATCTTAATATCTCCTCGACACAAATGCAATGATGTGATGTTATATATTGTTATATACTGCAGGTAAGATAATACCTACTATTTAATTTGTACCAATTAGTGTGTTTTGTTCTGTAAAGAAATTGAGGCTGTGGTTGCAAACATAAATATACATACTAGCTCAGCGACACATAATCTTTCCCTAGTGTTTGCATCACATGGACTGCACAGCAGCAACAAGGTCCAGGGTTCAAATCCTGTTTTTTTCTGCATAGAGTTTGCATGTTCTCCCTGTGTACCACCACCACTGCATGGATAAGCAGGTAAAGACAATCGATGGATGTATTTTTGTGCATCATACAGGGGCATTCCCATTGACTGGACCTGCAAATAAACAATATATTATTTTACACATTAAAAGCATGATGTGTATGCCGAATCTCAGTTATAAGGTGTCTGCTGACATCAACAGTTGGTAATGGCAACATCAGGCCAGCGGTCTGTACTTTCTCATACTTTCACTTTTTGCAAACACTCCGGTATGCAGCTCCCATGTCTTTTATCTCACTCTTACCAAAAATGTGTAAAGTGAACAGTCTGTTTGCCCATTGTAATGCGGGTATAATTTTACTACTTATTTGTCAAAGCATTTGACAAAGCATTTGACAGTAAAATGGAATTTTCTTCCATTTCCATGTCAAATAAAAAATTTCTCTCCATAGGCAGTGTGGCAATCTCCTCACCCATTACCTGAACCAAAGGCTGAACTACTGTTGTTGTCAGATAGAACTGCACATTTAACATCTGCCTCTGGAGCTTCCCTCCCTCTCCCACTGAGCTGTTTGGTCCGAGTGATAAACAGATAATGACAGTCTAATTCGGTCCGAGTAAAGGGGCTCAACATTTCCGCGCAGCAAATCACTTGTTGATGGTAAACCATTAAGACAGTGAGTCACAGGCTCACTCTGAGGACATCCATTTTACTTGTAAGGCCAGTTGATGTAAAAGGACAGAGTTTTTACCATGTACATAAGAAGCTCAGGATGAACTCCTGGGACCTGATGTGTCATCCTGCTGTTTGAACTGGGCTTTAATCAAGGTGAGCTGCTCAATCGGGTTTAAGCATTTAGATGCAAAAAAGGAATGAAATTAGTTTATCTCTATTAGACTCTTGGTGGGTTATCCACTGCTGATGAGCTACTGGGGTAGAGCTTACTAAAGCAGCAGCCTAATATGGTTAGTGCTATTATGATCTGATGGTTGAAAAATCATGAGACACAAAACCTGGTATGAGAAAATATTGTGTTTAGCATAAATTTGAAAGAAATTGCTGCCAGCTGTTCAATTTTACAGGTCTGATTTTCATATGTCAGTCTTGATTTTTCTTCTTGATTTTGCAGCTTTGGTGGTGAGGTTTCTGACAAGGCGCTTCATCTGGGAGTATGATCCAACACTGGGTAAGACTACCATTTATAGCAGTTGTTCACATAATGTATCATCATTCCAACTGTTGTTTCCTTATATCTATAGTGCAGTGTGTCAACAGAACTTACAGGACTTAAAGAACCAGAAATGTTTTGTTTTTTCACAAATATTGGGTGTTTTAGCGTAGTTATTTGATAGAATAACAATAAATTCATCTGAAAATAAAACCCATTTTCTGATGCACAGAATATTGTGAAAGTGTTTTAGTTTGGTTTTAAAGTTCTGCACATCACTGAAACAGCAGAGCTCTGAAGGTTTTTGAGTCCTTTGACATGTGATTTTGCTTTATCTGGCTTTGATACTGTAGATCCCAGTGTTTTGATTTCCTATCTGAAGATGTCTGCATTAAAGGTTGTACACTGGTCTGGTTAAGATCTTATAAGATACCTAACAGAGTGTACAAGTTGGTGAGGTTGTTTTCTGTTGTATCCCCATTTCGTGTGGACTACATCAAGGTTGTTGTCCTGGGCGCATACTGTTCTCAGATACTTCTCATTAGCCCTATTTAAACGAAATGTCACATCTTTACCTTCACAGTCATACACATGATAATCAGATGTATACAGTCATATTCAATAAGTAAGAATATATGTTTTGATTAGGCTCTTTTGTCAGATTAAAATACGCTTTGAAAATAGCAACCACCAAGCAGGTATTAAACATGCTTTTCATTAATCCCACACATTTCTGCAACAAACAAACAAACAAACAAATAACCATTATTAACCGAAATAAAGGCTTAGAGGTATTAACCTGTGTGTAATTCTCAGTTTTTAGATCAGTTCTCAGACTTCCTATCTGATTTAGTGTTAAACACTGACAACATTATTATAGTGGGGGATTTTAACATTAATACACTGTGATAAATGTGATAAACTTAATGTAGCCTTTAAAACTATCCTAGATTCAATTGGTTTTGCTCAAAATGTGCACAAACTGATGCGCTCTTGCCTTCATACTTTGGACCTCGTACTGACATATGGCAGTGATTGTGAAGAAATACCAGTATTTTCTCACAACCCTGTTCTATCTGACCATTGTTAATAACATTTGAGTTTAATTTAACTGAGTTCTCCGCCCCCGAAATAAGGTTTTATTATAGTAAAATTTATCAGATAATGCTGTATCAAACTTTAAAGAGTCTGTACCCCTTTTAATTTCCTCAGTATCACAGAAATGCCCAGCAGTTCGCAGCAATGTTGTTTCTTCCCATTCACAAATTGACGCCTTTGTTAACGGTGTCACTTTCTCATTGCGTTTTGTATTAGACAACGTAGCCCCCTTGAGAAAGAACATGATTATTCACAGGAAGCTGGCTCCCTGGTTTAATTTAGAGCTGGGTTCTTTCAAGTACAACGACAGGAAATTTGAGAGAAAATGGCGCTCTACACATCTAGTGGAATCCAACCTAATCTGGTAATACAGTCTACTGTTGTATAAAAAGACCCTTCACAGAGTTAGAGCAGCATATTTTTATCATTAATAATAATTATAATCTCACAATGGAGAAATTCACTTCTGCATCTTAACCCATCCCCTTGGGGAGCAGTGGGCTGCCACTGTGTGGCGCCTGGGGAGCAATTGGGGGTTAAGAGTCTTGCTCAGGGACCCAGAATGGCAGCTTGTGGGAGTTGAACTCAGAACCTCTGGTACCGAAGCTCTGTGCTCTAACCACTAGGCCACTGCTCCCCTAATTCCCTTAGCTCTTAGCAGTAATGACTTTATGGGATTCATTATACATAAAATTGATGCCATTAAAAATAAAATCATTGGCATCCTCGCAAACATGATTACCTCGTTCTCAGTTATTGAGGCAGCGTTGGAGGAATCTTTAGACCCTGATCGGTATCTGGACTGTTTAGACGCAGTAGAGCTTTCTGAGCCTTCTAAAATGTTTGCTTCATCTAAACCTTCAACTTGTATGTTGGACCCAATCCCAAGTTATTTAAGGAAGTATTCCCTTTGATTAATGCTCCCATTTTAGACATGATTAAGCTATCCTTAGTAATTGCATATGCACCACAGACTTTTAAAGTAGCTGTTATTAAACCTTTACTTAAGAAACCCTTTCTTGATCAAGATGACTTAATAAATTACAGACCTATATCTAATCTTTTTTTTTCTATCTAAAATTCTTGAAAAAGTAGTTGTGAATGAAGTATGAAGTATGGCGTTATATAAATAAAACTGATTTGAATTGAATTCATCTATATAATGTGTTTCACAAAGCTGCAAAAGTTACTGAAATAAATATACTTTTTTAAAAAACATTCCGATTTATTCAATATTACTATATATTTAAAGCATAACAATTAGGTATCTTAAAAACACTGCTTGTTGTGTGGTATAAATAAAAATTTTAGCGGGCCCTAAACTTAGTAATTGTAATTGAGTCTTCCTGCTTGGATGAGTATAAAATCTTGAAAGTGTTTGAGTCTAGTTTCTAATCATGTCACTTCGCAGAATCTGCTTACGTAAGTGTTTGTAATGCCATTTTTTTTAGCAACTGATACAGTATGTCATAATATTCTGCTTCCACAGCAGTACCAATTGGTGGGAATCAGAGGGTCAGTTCTCTGGTAGATCAGGTCCTACTTCTCTGATGTTCATTCCATTTATGACATACTTCAGGCACGGATGGATGCAGAGACTGGGCAGTTGGCAAGGTTAGGTTGACTTTATTTTGTGGTTCTCTTGGTCAGACTCACTGTGGTCAGATCTGTAAGTTTAGTTAGGGCAATCCTTGTAATCAGTGTTAGATAAGCTGGAGGTCAAAGCCAGGGAATCCAAGGTGGCAGGTGAGGAAGCAGGTTGAGGCCAAGAATCGAATCACGGAACACGTGCAGCACGCAGAAATCAACTGAACGTCTTCTCAGCACATCTGGCCCAAGAAGGCAGGAGAATGGTCCGGTGTGCTTTTATATCTGGCCGTTCTCAGTTTGTCAAGTCATAATGGCATAACAGCTCCCATATTTGTCTAACCTACTGCACACCTATATCCCATCTCCCTCAGGTCTACTAACTAGATGTTGTAAGTGGTTTCTAATCACAGAGGAAATTGAGAGGTATTGTGGCTCTGGAATGATCTGCCTCTGCAGATAAAACAAACTCCCTCAGTGGATGCTTTTAAATCTCATTTGAAAACACACTTTTACTCTTTGGCTTTTAACACATTGTGAGTCTGACATTGTATGCACTTTTTTGTGTAATTTTACTGTGCTTTCTTAATTTTTTTATGTGGGGGATAATTTTAATTGTTTTTATCCTTGTATTTTAAGCGTTGTGCAGCCCTTTGGTCAACCATGTGTTGTTTTTAAAGCGCTTTACAAATAAATATGGTGTCGTACTTTGTTGTTTTATACACCGTTTTTACACATCTGCTTTTTAAGTTTTTTTTGTAGTTTATTGTTTCTACTTTTATTATTATTTAATTTTTTTTTTAGTTTATTGCATTGTCTGTTTAAGCTCTTTTTTTTGCTATTTTATTTATTCAGTTGATTGCTGGTGTTTTTAAACATGTATTTCTAATTCTAATGCCATTTCTGTTTTCTACACAAAAAAGACTCGTTAATGAAGAAAAACAGAGAGAAACACAGAGAGAAAATTATTTTAAAGTAGTCTGAAACCAAGTCAAAGAAAAGCGCATTCACAAATTACAATTTCCATAACATGCAAAGGATGGCATTGTGTTTCAGAGAGATGTGCTTTTGTCAAACTCAACATCAGACAATATGGATTAATGCAGTCGAGACCGGCCCTTCACTTTGCAATGTTGGCCAAACCACTTTCCTCCACTGTAATTATATGGTACAAAGACAAAGTGTCTCATCTGTACGGCCCTTTTCATTTCCTGGCTGCATAGAACAGATGAGAGGCACTAAATGCTTCCCTCTGTGCTCTTTTCATTCGTATGTCAGTTTATTTGGTGACATGAAGAGCATTAGAGAGCAATCAACTGCAAAAACAGGCCGCACTCAGGAAATTATTGTATTATTCTGGAACCACATAATGATCACAAACTTATTGCCATCATGAACTCTGTCATACATCAAAAATATGTCTTGGACACTGCTAAGTTGATTTAAACATTAGAAGTTATAAATTCATTTAAGGGGATAATTCTTTGGCAACAAGTGTATTTTTCCATCATAATATCATATGTCAAATGTAATATATTGTTCTGGGTGCCAGCCTTATTCTCTGTGTGTGCTGTGTAAATACCAAGCAGTGAAATCAAGAAAAGAGAAATAACTGCCTCCTTGGTTACCTCAAGAGTTGGCGTCATGACCAAGAAAGCCCAGCATGAGGTCCATAATGGGAATAACAGCACTGCTGGTGGGTGTCTGTTACCAATCAGACTCTCTGGCTATTATGAGCACATCACACAGGTAGGGGGTGTGCGTGCAGACTGCCGGCCTTAGAAAGTTGAGATTACTGCCAGAATACGGGCTCCACTTCATCCATCTCAATGTGTCCGCCAGCGGCTATACGGCTCACATCCATCTCCATCTATTGTCCGCCTATTTGTTTCAGTATTATAGATTAGCTCCGACGTTCCAACCCTCAAAGAATAACCATGGATGTTCCCATGCCTGCTAGCAGATGGGCACCTTTAACCACAAGGATAGAAAATCCCTTTATCAGTTTTATCTCTGTTGAGAACCAGTTTGCCTCTTTAATTGCGGTGATTAATTTCTGTTCACCAGTAATGAGTTGTTTACTTTTTATAGTTTCTGTTTCTTGAAACAGCCACGATAAACTGTATTAGGAGTTCGGCTGCACCTAGCGAGTATTTTTTTAGCGACTACTCTATTATTTTTTTCTATTATTTTTTTCTATTATTTGATTAATCTAACAACTAATTTTAGGTTACTCTCATGTGAGTGTATTAGGAATGAAAATATTTTTACCAAAATAAAACAATTATTTAGTTTTACAATATTCTCCTTAAATTGTTTTTTTCTTGAATGCATAGTATGCACTTAAAGGCACAGTTCTGTGTTTATTGCCATTCAATTATTTACATTTCCTGCAGTGAGATTTAGCACAAACATCTGGTGCTGTGCAGCCTCACTTCTCTCAGTCTGCTCCAGGGCAGCTGTGGCTACTAACACAGCTCACCACCATCAGGGTGTAAATGTGTGCATGAATTCATTCATATCCATTCATATATCCCCCCAACGCCGTTAGGGATACAGCAGATTTCTTCACCTAAATATTGGCACCTTTAATTCAACTTAATATATATATATATATATATATATATATATATATATATATATATATATATATATATATATATATATATATATAGCCTATACGATTAATATAAAATGAGGCTGGCACACATTATACACCAACAAGAAAATCAGTGTCAACACATTTTTAGAAGGATGGGTAAAGCCAAATTCTGGCAAAATGATGAATGAACATATCAGTTATTTCAATAACTCACACCATCACATCATTAATTCTATATGTTGATAATAGCCAATTAATGCTTTAGTTGAGTACGGTTAAACATAGGAAATACTTAAACTTACCTGATTAAATTAAATCAGAATTTGCTGTCATGTCATTTCAATGCCTTTTATAATCAAAATCCACCCCCCACTCCCCCTTTTGTGTTGAATGAGTGTAATGTGAGAAAACAGCTTTAATTCTCTGTCAAATAACTCTCATATCACTCATGCATTGACTTTTTTCAGCAATTCTCTGCCGCCAACTCGCTTTTTCTGATGCAACAGCATTCTTTCTTATGTTTTAATATTCTCCATATGCCTTCATTAAAGATTTTAATGCCACTTCCTGGCTTCTTATTTCCTGCTGTTGCCATGGTGAGTCACGTTATCTGCGTTCCATTGATGAGGGCTTCTTTCATGCTCGGGCTCGTGCTTAACTCAGGGTTGATTGGACGCTGAGTTTAGTTACCTGACTGATATCACCTGCTCTGAAACCGAAAATCCTGAGTATGACAGCGTGAGGTAGAACTACTCAGAGCAGCAGCTTTCCACTCAGGGTATCTCAGTCATTTTTTCTGAAACGGAGACCAGAACAAAGACGCAAACCGCAAACTGCCCAACTATAAAGGCGTCTCTTGTAGGTTACGAAAGGTGCTCTTTGAGGACTCTGAGAATCTTTGTGAATACAGTCACAGCTGTTTATCTGCATTCTGTGTGGTAAATGTCAGTCTCTGCTCCATGTATTTTTTTTTTTTTTTGGTTAACAAAGGTTTTCTCCTTGCACACCACGAGTAAAAGTTAAAATTAGGTCCTCGGGTGACCTTTTAGGGATTTTGGAAACTGCTTTTAGCATCTTGCTCTCTGAATTTACTTGGACAGCCTGACCTGGACATGTTGTCAGTTGATTTGAATGCCGTCCTCTTGTTGACCATTCTCTGTGCAGTGAAACCGCTGATATGAGAGCTCTTTCGATCTCCCCATGGTGTTCAGGAGCACCAAACTAAATGTCTAAGGTTTAAACAGCGTATACCATCAAAATGCTGAGTAATGATGATTCCACACCTGGTAATAAATGTTGGCATGTCTACATTCATTCCTAATCAGAACTCTTATTAGATTTTGCAGAAAATTAAAAAAGATCTGTTTTTCAGTATTACTTGTTTGCATCTCTTTTTGAAATTGGTATTAGATATCCATATGTCCACAAATGGGAACAAATTATAAAAAGAGAATGACCTTTGCTATAGGGCTGGACGATAATTCAATAACAATATATATTGATCGATAGACGTATATCGATGATAGAAAAAAGGGTCAATAAAGAGTTCAATAGAAGAACAGTTTTCCTTCCTTTTGCATTCCAGCCTATCATGTAGGTTAGTATTACAGTCTTGACATCCTCCCAACCAATCACAAACGCAGACCCTGGAACCAAGCTCCGCCTCCTTCAAAGAGTTCAGAGAGCACGCGTTCTTTTGTAAAAACTTGCAGTTTTGGTAAAAGGTTGCTTGAATAAAAGGTTGAGTTTTAATTCAGTGCTTGTGTTTTCTTTATCTACAAATAGGTCGCTAAGCAAGAGCATAAAATGGCCAGGGCTGCACTTAAAGTATATGTTTTGAATTGGTTGCTGATTTTCGATATCGATCAATATGATTTCAATTTTATCAATGTGCTTTTTTTTTTATACCGTCCAGGCCTACTTTGCTACATCTAAGTGATTTCAGTTTGCCACGGACCATTAAATAGGTTATTCAAGCGACAGCGAGGGGTTATACTGTCTGATGAATTTATATTATGTTTCAGAGTGAAAAATGCATCAGGGTAATATTGTGAGTCCAGTGTGCGGGCCTCAAATTAACGGATGTAAAAAAAGGAAGACATAATGATACTGGTACGGGTATCTTACAGAGCCCATCCCTTGATCTGTGCTGACGGTGTGTTCTCGCCTGGCACCAGCAAACATCACAGTACACAAATGCTACAAGGTGTTCAACTGGGTCTCATTTAAAGTATCAAAGTGGGGAACAGCTGCCACCATGAACGCAGATGGCCACAATATTAAAATTGTTATTGCTCTCTGAACGTCCTCCGGCAGAGTTTAATCTCCTGGCATACAGAAGGGAATCTGTGCTGCCTCTGCTCTGTTTTGACATCACTACAGCAGCTGTGTCCTGCATTATGCCGTGTCTCAAAGTTCAGGAGGAATTTTTGGATGAGCAGTTGGGAAAAGAGAGCACCATGATCCATCTGCGAGCTGAGGATCATTTGAAGCATCAGAGAGGATGTGTTGGAGAACTTGATCAACAACTTGGACTGTGTGCCGTTTTGTTAAATGGAACCTGGAGTTCCACTTTGTCTTGTGTGTATCCCGCTGTGAGAAAACATCTCACTCAGTTCCAAGACTCAAAAGCCATTCTTTTTTTTTTTGGGGGGATTTTTTGCGGCATCTAGTGGCTCGCTTGTTATTGATAGTAGACTGACAGGAAAGGGGCAGAAGAAGGGGAGAGACATGCGGCAAAGGACCGCGGGTCGGATTCAAACCCGGGTCGTCCACGTCGAGGACTAAAGGCCTCCAAACATGGGTCGCACTTCCCGCTACGTCACGAGCGCGCCCCATCAGAAGCCATTCTAAGGCAGTCAAATCATGAAAAGCACTGAAATGAGCCACCGAAGCAGTGGGCGGTGGAGAGGGATGTAATGGCTGCTCCCGGAACAGTTTGCTGTCCCATCAGGAGCAGCGTGACACTCGTGCTCGCAGCCATGCAGCTGTACACGCTACTTCCCCTGGCTCGCAGTGGCATTTCATTTACGTCACAGGGACCCAGTTTGCCCCCGCAAGAGGCAACATTACAAACAAGGAAGGTAGAACACCATGTCTGAACACAGAATGTGTTGATTCCTGAAGCAGATGAGCTACTACAGCAGAAGACCACACTGAGTGCTGCTCCTGTTAGCTCAGCACAGGCAACTTGTCACACTTTGTGACAAGTTGTGACAGCCTTCCTTGGTGTTGTTCCTGTCCATCTTTTTATGGCCAGCTTACCCACATTCCTATTGTTATCTAGCTATGTAATGCAACATGTCAGATTTCTTTGGTTGAAAATGTTTCTATAACTCAGTCATGTCCATTTAAAATAGTCTATAGTCATCGTCTTATTCTTCTTCTTCCTCTTATCCGGGGTCGGGTCGCGGGGGTAGCAGCTTCAGTAAGGGAGGCCCAGACGTCCCTCTCCCCGGCCACTTGGGCCAGCTCCTCAGGAGGAATCCCAAGGCGTCCCCAGGCCAGCCAGGAGACATAGTCCCTCCAGCGTGTCCTGGGTCTTCCCCTGGGCCTCCTCCCGGTGGGACGTGCCCGGAACACCTCACCAGGGAGGCCTCCAGGAGGCATCCTGACCAGATGCCCGAGCCACCTCAACTGGCTCCTCTCGACGCGGAGGAGCAGCGGCTCTACTCTGAGTCCTCCCCGGATGACTGAGCTCCTCACCCTATCTCTAAGGGAGAGCCCAGACACACTACGGAGAAAACTCATTTCAGCCGCTTGTATCCGGGATCTCGTTCTTTCGGTCACGACCCAAAACTCATGACCATAGATGGAGGTAGGAATGTTGATTGACCGGTAAATCGAGAGCTTCGCTTTTTGGCTCAGCTCTCTCTTCACCATGACAGACCGGTACAGCGCCCGCTTCACTGCAGGCACATCACCAATCCGCCTGTCGATCTCTCACTCCATTTGTCCCTAATTCATGAACAAGACTCCAAGATACTTAAAGTCCTCCACTTGGGGCAGGACATCTTCCCCTATAGTCCCCTATATTCTATAGTCATATTTTTTTGTTAACCTGAACTGCAATCTTTAAATTATTAAGGTCTGTTCATAGTCCTTTGGGGTTAAAGAATAAGAAAATCCTTTATTTTAAATAATATTTGATGATGTTTTTTTTTATTCAACAGCTTTTTAAGAAAAATGCCCTGCTTCTTCCCTGTGCATGTGTACCTTTTGTTCCTTTCGGACACATCTCTTGGTCTTTCTTTAAGAATGTTACAAACTTCATTTGACTATGAAGGGATTAAAATTCAGTTTCATAGTGTAAACGTTGTTAAAATGATCCCAAGTGTAGGGTGAAAATACCAGCTGTCTCTTCTCCCACCTCATGAACGATAAAGTCTGCTCTGGTGAAATCCCATTAAATTGTCTTACAGTTACATCTTCTCATGGACATAGTTGAGACTAGTAAAAGTCATGACTTTTAATTCCCTGAGCCTCTTGTCTCCCACTCTCAGCCACCCAGCGAGACCTTTATCAGCTCTGCTTTCCAGTTACTGTTCAGCATAAACTGCTCTCTGTTTTGGACACATAAATTGGAATCACACATTTTAAAACCCAACCTGTGTAAATTACATTTCTGTGAAAATAAGTTCTGAGAAAAGAAAACTATTCACGGGTCTGGAGGTAACTGGGCCTTTATGTGAATATTTATAGGTAATTCTTTTTTGTTAAGGTTACCTCTTCACATCTAGCCAGGAGAGCTTGGTTAGCTTTTCTCTTTTTTATTTGAAAATGGCTTCTTCTAGGTTATCTTTAAATGTGGCCAAAAAAAGCAAAAACCATAGAAATTGTAAAGGGGGAGATCGTTTTTCACAGCACTGTGTCCTTGTCAGTACAGGTACATGTGGAAAACTGTTTCCCTCCACTTCAACAGTGATGATAAATTCCTTTTCCTCAGTGAATTCATCAAGTTAAAAATGCAATAGGACGCGTTTCCCTCCCACGTTAGGATTTGTCATCATCGTCTATTGATGAGTCAGAACTGAACAGAATTTTTTTTAAGAGGATTTTGTCTTGTTTCCTTTTTGTGGCCTACAGAATCAACGTATCGTCATCAAGCCAACATTGACGATGAAGTTGTCACCATGGAGATCCTGGACACGGCAGGCCAGGTGGGATAAGTGATCAGCTGAATGCTGAAATACAGAACAGGGTGATGTAACTTGAGGATTATTTTCACCCTGCATGTTTTGTACCCCGATAGAGGCAATTTTAACAGTTTTCACTGCGTTGATTTGAAGAGAAATTCTAAAGGAAACCAAATTTGAAAAGAAAACAATCTCTTGTCTAAAGCTAAGAGCATCTGACCCCTTATTAACTTTGACTGCAATAATGGCTGATTGGATAATTGCTCCAGCATCCTCTCCAATCAAATCCATTCACTGACATGATTGAAACTGCGGCCCCGGGGTCAGAACGACGCAGATTAGCCCAGCGTGACACTGTTCAGATGTTTTTATGCAGGCATGAATGCCCTCTTCATTTTGGGCTTTTTTTTAATGTATTTGAACATATTTTACCTGTGTTCACTAATTACACAACATACCACTACAGCGAGTTAAAAATAAGAATTAGTTGCACATGTAAGGATGTACTGAGGAGTTTTCCTATTGTATGCATGTCGAATATTACACATATAGGCTACAACATTAACAACATCCCACTAATATTTGGATCTATGTCACTTAGCAGATTGGACCTGGAACAGATTTTAATGTTTGCTCGTGCATGCGTATCACATATATGATTAATATGCTTGACATAAATGGTAAGGTGCATTAACATTTGTTGGTTTCTTGCCACAGAAGCTAAAACATTGTCTACATATTTTAAATAAGTTTCAGATTTGGGCCTTGGAGAGGCCGTTCTAAAAATGTAATCTTCCTCACCTTCATCTGTCACAAAACCAGTTCTCATGTTTTTGGGATTATTGTCGGAGCACCCAGTTATGTTCAGCTGTCACCCTCAGATTAAAGGAAATTGGTCTGGATGTTCTAAACCAACCCAGGGACCACCAAGGCTCAAATTGGTCATGGGCTGGAAACAGCTTCCAAACTAGTGTCAGTATATTTGATGGACTTAAAGTGACAGTTTCATAACTGAGAAGATTATACAGTACCGACTGTCAGTTACGGTGGGGGCAGCATGATGCTGAGGGTCTGTTCAGCTGACAATGGTGCGTTGTGCTGTGTGGATGGATTAACGAAGGGGAACCGCCAAATTCTTAAATAAATAATTTAGACAATAAAAAGTTTTGAATTTTAATTTTAAAACAACAAGTTTTTTTCCTAATAAGGTTTAATTGTATGTGAGTAAAGGTGGCTGAAAAGAAATGCATGCCACATATTCAGAAATCTTCTAAAACGATGTGCCATTTTCCTTCCAACACATAATTCTGTTCTACTTTGTGTTTATCACATAAAATCTTTCTGACATATATTAGCGTTTATCAAAAAGTTAGGGTAAAACAAAAAAACATTTCTGAGGCATGAGTGTATGGAAGCCATGAGAGGACATGTTTCAATGACACGATGTGGACTAAATCACGTTTTAAGGTGAATATTTACGTTTAGTCTAACTGTGTAAACTCCACGTGTGTCTAATATTTGTAAAAGTGTCCTCAAGTGCTCTGTAGGGCTTACTTGGAGAGAAGCGACAGTATTTAGAAGAAGTGTTAGTTGGATGTGAGAGTGAAGGGTTCTTCAGGGTGGTAATTTCCTGCAGCCCAGCAGGAGTGTTGCCATGCTCAGACCGTGAGGTAGAGCTTGCGTAAGTCCTTAGGCAGAAGATAAATATGCTGCAGTGCTGCGTAGGTGTTCTGCTGGAGGCTGATTTCCCCTGCGACACTTCAGCCCAGTCATCTCTCTCTCATTACACCGAGGGCTATTTTCAGCTGGCATTAGGATGAGGCCTGAATGTTTGCAGACTAAATCACGCTGGATGTCAGGCCTCTCCCCGCTCTGGTCGTAACAAAGCACTGCGCAGGTGGATTCCTCCTGAAACATCATAAATTCCAGGTTCAAAAGTGGGTCAGGTACACGAGTTGTACTTTAAAGGAATGGGTACAGATGCTTGCAACTATTAACATTCCTAAAATGGCTCCAGAAGTAATTTATGGAATAAAACAAGTTTTGCGTTCTTGAAACGTTGGATTATTAAAATCTGGTTACACATTACAGATTATTTGTCCCATTACAGATTTCTTTTGGTTCTGTTACATGTTTCACTTACATGTTTAAGATCACCAAAAAATTTGAGTAAATCTAAAATAGCATGTTTTTACTATGATTTCTATCTAAACCAGCATGCTCTTATGTGAAATATAATGACCCTCTGTGCTTAATAATTCATTTTCAAAACACATTTTATTTATTTCACCTTTTTCACCACAACCATTACTATCAGACATGTGAAATCAATATATTTTTTAATACAACCTGTCTGACAACATGACGTAGCCTAACTCTCTAAAAGCAACACATTAAGACCCGATCTAAAAACATTTAAGAACAAATAAGAAAAAATCTCAACATCTACAGTGTCTGTCTGGAAAGCATTTAAAATACATTTCTAACGTTTTGTGACAATTATCTACAATGGGAGAAATCATAGAGCATGGGTGAACCTTCACAGGAGTGGCCAGCCTACAAAATGTACTCCCAAATATGCATCAGAGATTCAATCAGGAGGTCCAAGAAGAACCCTGTTAAAAGTCAGTGTTCATGATTCCACCATAAGAAAGAGACTGGGCAAAAATAGCACCCATGGGGAAGTTCCCAGGTGAAAATTATGGCTTTCTACAGAGGCAAGACACACATTTGCCGACAAACCTCTTCATAGTACCCAAGATGTTTGGGAAAGCGTTCTGCTGACAGATGGGACAAAAGTGAAACATTTTGGAAGGTGTGCGTCCCTTTACATTTAGCATAAAGCTAACACAACATTTGTGAAAAAGAACACCATACCTGCAGTCAAACAGGGTGGTTGTAGTGTAGTGGTCATTGGCTTCTTTGGGATCTGATGAAACTCTGAATTCTGATCTCTTTCAGAGATTCCTAAAGGAGAACCTACAGCCAATCAGTTTTTGACCTGTAGGTCAAACACACTTGATTATGCAGCTGTACAATGATCTGAAGAACATCAGAAAATCCACCTTTGACTATGTAAAAAACAAGACAAAGGCTATGAAGTCAGTGGTGGAACCAGGCAACAGGGGGGCAAGGCTGTCTCGGAAAAGGGCTGAAAAAAGAAGTTTTTTTTTCAACCCTCTTCACTGCCTATGGATAGCTAATCTTGTTGATTTAACTTTTCTTTCCGCCCTTTTCCTGACTTCACATTCCCTATTTGTCACGCTTACCACCACAGTTCCAGCACTTTTACTGCACATCATCTTCACGTTCTGCAAATTTATAATCAGCACCACATTTGGGAAACCTCTGGCTTCCTTTTCAGGCCGCAGCTATTTGCCCATATCTTTGACATCTTCAATTCTAGAAACTGTTATGATCGTGAATCAGGCAAACCCAGTATTCAAGCCAAACAAGTGAGGTTAAGGCAAAAAACAGGATTTTAATAATGAAAACAGGGACAGGCGGGCTCAATAGTCAAAAGGGCAGTCCAAAATCCGGTACACAAAAGGCAGTCCAAAATAGGCAGAGGTACAGACAGGGCAAAGCAAGCTCGGATAACCATGGGACAGAAACTAGTCGGTAAACCGGTAAATCAGTCAGACAGGGCAGGAAAAACAGATCAGGGAACAGGCTGGCTCAGAATCAAAGGCAATCGGGTTTGCATCAACAGGTCACACAAGAAAAGAACGCTGGAACAAAACTCACCGTGGCTCGTTAATGATCTGGCAGAGAACTGAAGACCGAGGCAGAACTATATAGTGGAGTGAGCAGGTGAACGGGAGTGAAGACTAATTACAAGTGACAGGTGGAAACTGAACTGAACTGATTGGCTAGTGACTGGAGGTTGACAGGTGAGCAGATCTGATAGGCTGGTAACTGGTGTTTGGGGAGTGACAGATAAACAGATTGAGTGAGCTGGCAGATTGCTGGGAAGAGACAGAACTGAACTGGAAACATAAATAAAATCAAACTACAATAATATCTAACCTATTCCATAAACCAAAACTAATACAGAACCTAAACCTAAGACTAAACACAACACACACAAGCTATAATAGAAACCAAACAAGAAAGAGCCCAAAACCAAAACTGATTTTAAAGACCGGAGAGATAACTAATACATCAAAATTAACAAACAGCTGAAACAAAACCCAAATCCTGACAGAGCCCCTCCCTTAAGGACGGATACCAGACGTCCTTAAACAAGACAAATGATAAACAAAAACAGACTAGACCGGGCGGGTGGAGGGAGGTGCAGGACGGAGGGCTAGAATCAAATAAATGTCCAAATATAAACTCAAACAAAACAAGACGAGTCAAGTTCTCAGGCGGGCGTCCAGGAGGACGGCCCCGACGAGTCAGGTTCTCAGGCGGTCGTCCAGGAGGACGGCCCCGACGAGTCAGGTTCTCAGGCGGTCGTCCAGGAGGACGGCCCCGACGAGTCAGGTTTTCAGGCGGGCGTCCAGCAGGACGGCCCCGACGAGTCAGGTTCTCAGGCGGGCGTCGAGGAGGACGGCCTCGGCGTGTCAGGTTGTCCGGCGGACGTCCCGAAGGACGGCCTCGGTGTGTCAGGTTGTTCGGCGGACGTCCCGAAGGACGGCCTCGGCGTGTCAGGTTGTCCGGCGGACGTCCCGAAGGACGGTCTCGGCGTGTCAGGTTGTCCGGCGGACGTCCCGAAGGACGGTCTCGGCGTGTCAGGTTCTCCGGCGGACGTCCTCGGCGTGTCAGGTTCTCCGGCGGACGTCCTAGGCGTGTCAGGTTCTCCGGCGGACGTCCTAGGCGTGTCAGGTTCTCCGGCGGACGTCCTAGGCGTGTCAGGTTCTCCGGCGGACGTCCCGGCGGACGACCCCTGTGAGACAGGTAATCCGGCGGGTGTCCTGTAGGACGGCCCCGGTTAGCAAAGATGTCCGGCGGCCGGTGGCGGAGCAGGTCTCTCATAGGCCGGCGGCGGAGCAGGTCTCTCATAGGCCGGCGGCGGAGCAGGTCTCTCATAGGCCGGCGGCAGAGCAGGTCTCTCATAGGCCGGCGGCGGAGCAGGTCTCTCATAGGCCGGCGGCGGAGCAGGTCTCTCGGAGACCGCCGGCAGAGCAGCAACCTCGGGGACCGTCGGTAGAACAGGACCCTCAGGAACCGACGTCTGGAGAGAGAGAGAACAGAACCTGCCGCCGGACTAAAGGCTGGAGACAGCGCCGGACTAAGAGCTAGAAGAGAGGCCTGGCTAAAGAGTTCAGGAGGCGTCTGGCTACAGAGTTCAGGAGGCGCCTGGCTACAGAGTTCAGGAGGCGCCTGGCTACAGAGTTCAGGAGGAGCCTGGCTACAGAGTTCAGGAGGAGCCTGGCTACAGAGTTCAGGAGGAGCCTGGCTACAGGCTTCAGGTTCAGTCGGCCCCTGGCTACTGGCTTCAGGTTCAGTCGGCCCCTGGCTACTGGCTTCAGGTTCAGACGGCCCCTGGCTACTGGCTTCAGATTCAGACGGCCCCTGGCTACAGGCTTCAGGTTCAGACGGCCCCTGGCTACAGGCTTCAGGTTCAGACGGCCCCTGGCTACAGGCTACAGGTTCAGACGGCCCCTGGCTACAGGCTACAGGTTCAGACGGGACCTGGCTACAGGCTACAGGTTCAGACGGGACCTGGCTACAGGCTACAGGTTCAGACGGGACCTGGCTACAGGCTACAGGTTCAGACGGGACCTGGCTACAGGCTACAGGTTCAGACGGGACCTGGCTACAGGCTACAGGTTCAGACGGGACCTGGCTACAGGCTACAGGTTCAGACGGGACCTGGCTACAGGCTACAGGTTCAGACGGGGCCTGGCTACAGGCGTCAGATGCTCCCAGACCCTTTAACACCCAGAACCTCATCAGTAACCCTTCCAGAACCTCCGACAAAGACAGTTTGGTCAGCCACTTGGGAAATTGGCTGTCAAGCCAAAGATGAGGGGGTAAGAGCTTCAGAAGAGGTCCAGGGGCCTCTAAGTCTCCATGGGGCTCTGGGTGCTTGTCTTCTCGGCGAGGCCCCCGACGGAGCTTGTCGTTCGGGCGAGAGCCACGGCGCCGCTTGCCGTCTGGGCGAGGGCCACGGCGCCGCTTGCCGTCTGGGCGAGGGCCACGGCGCCGCTTGCCGTCTGGGCGAGGGCCACGGCGCCGCTTGTCGTCTGGGCGAGGGCCACGGCGCCGCTTGTCGTCTGGGCGAGGGCCACGGCGCCCAGTGTCCCGATGAGCCCCCGAGTTGCGGCCTGAAAGAGGGCTTGTCTGAACCCCCTCATCGTGGGCCAGTGGTAGACCCTCCTGGGTTCCCACGTCGCAGACTGGCGGCGGACCCTCCTGGGTTCCCACGTCGCAGACTGGCGGCGGACCCTCCTGGGTTCCCACGTCGCAGACTGGCGGCGGGCCCTCCTGGGTTCCCACGTCGCGGGCTGGCGGCGGACCCTCCTGGGTTGCAGCGTCTCGGGCCGGCTGCGGACCCTCCTGGGTTGCAGCGTCTCGGGCCGGCTGCGGACCCTCCTGGGTTGCAGCGTCTCGGGCCGGCTGCGGACCCTCCTGGGTTGCAGCGTCTCCGGCCGGCTGCGGACCCTCCGGGGTTGCAGCGTCTCGGGCCGGCTGCGGACCCTCCGGGGTTGCAGCGTCTCGGGCCGGCTGCGGACCCTCCGGGGTTGCAGCGTCTCGGGCCGGCTGCGGACCCTCCGGGGTTGCAGCGTCTCGGGCCGGCTGCGGACCCTCCGGGGTTGCAGCGTCTCGGGCCGGCTGCGGACCCTCCGGGGTTGCAGCGTCTCGGGCCGGCTGCGGAGCCTCCGGGGTTGCAGCGTCTTGGGCCGGCTGCGGAGCCTCCGGGGTTGCAACGTCTTGGGCCGGCTGCGGAGCCTCCGGGGTTGCAGCGTCTTGGGCCGGCTGCGGACCCTCCGGGGTTGCAGCGTCTTGGGCCGGCTGCGCAGACAGTGCTGCCTTATAGCTGCCGGAGGCCGGCACTGGAGCTGAGGTAGGAGGCGGGTCCTCTGGGACAGGTGCAGGTGCCGGGGCGTCGGCTGGACCCTTGGGGACAGGATTGAGTCCACTATAGAAACCCTGGAGAGCCGCTCTATAGTGCCCCTCGACCTCCTTTAATTTTGCCTCCAGCTCCTCTGAATACTGGCAGAAAAGAGCCTCCCTAAGGTCTTTAATAATAGGGGCAAAAGCTCTTAACTGGTCCTCCAGAGCCAGATCCTCAGCATCACGGGCGCCACCAGGAGGCGCTGTGGGCTGCTCAGCTCTGGGGAGCACCGGACTCCGATCCACTGGGCAGGAAGTGGCAACGGACGGGCGCGGTACTGACTCGCCTGTCGGCCGAACAGAACGGGTGAAGGAGCGACCCACAGGTTTCCGTCCCCTCCTCCGACGGCGGGACGGCAGGACTTGCTGGAGGTTTGATCCTGTCGGTAGAGCCGGGATCGGCGGAGCCCACAGCGTTCCCTGCATCTCCTCCTCTGGAGGGAGAGAGAGAAAAAGATCCGGGCGAAGATCCCGCACCACCTCCGCTTCGACCTCCATAAACAAAGTTGGGTCTGGATAAAACCCATGGGCAGAGCCGACAGCGGTGTCGCTGGGTGAGTGATCCCCTCTATTCTGAGCAGAACCTGAATTAGTGACAAAAAGCCCTCCCAATCGTAAGCTCGGAGCAGGCAGCGGGTTACTGCTGCTGCGGCTGCTGGAGAGATGGCGTCTGGGACCGATACCAGGGGGACAGAACGCCAATCTGGACCCCTCCCAAGCCATAGCGTGTGGAGGGGAAAAAAAAAAAACCTCTAAAAACTTGTTGGGCGATAGGTTTTAGTTTGGCCAGATCATTCTGTTATGATCGTGAATCAGGCAAACCCAGTATTCAAGCCAAACAAGTGAGGTTAAGGCAAAAAACAGGATTTTAATAATGAAAACAGGGACAGGCGGGCTCAATAGTCAAAAGGGCAGTCCAAAATCCGGTACACAAAAGGCAGTCCAAAATAGGCAGAGGTACAGACAGGGCAAAGCAAGATCGGATAACCATGGGACAGAAACTAGTCGGTAAACCGGTAAATCAGTCAGACAGGGCAGGAAAAACAGATCAGGGAACAGGCTGGCTCAGAATCAAAGGCAATCGGGTTTGCATCAACAGGTCACACAAGAAAAGAACGCTGGAACAAAACTCACCGTGGCTCGTTAATGATCTGGCAGAGAACTGAAGACCGAGGCAGAACTATATAGTGGAGTGAGCAGGTGAACGGGAGTGAAGACTAATTACAAGTGACAGGTGGAAACTGAACTGAACTGATTGGCTAGTGACTGGAGGTTGACAGGTGAGCAGATCTGATAGGCTGGTAACTGGTGTTTGGGGAGTGACAGATAAACAGATTGAGTGAGCTGGCAGATTGCTGGGAAGAGACAGAACTGAACTGGAAACATAAATAAAATCAAACTACAATAATATCTAACCTATTCCATAAACCAAAACTAATACAGAACCTAAACCTAAGACTAAACACAACACACACAAGCTATAATAGAAACCAAACAAGAAAGAGCCCAAAACCAAAACTGATTTTAAAGACCGGAGAGATAACTAATACATCAAAATTAACAAACAGCTGAAACAAAACCCAAATCCTGACAGAAACAGCATAATCATTCTTCCTATTTAGATCACAAGCAACATTAGAGATGCATACCGCCACCTACTGTACATGAATGTGTAACTATAGCCGTCACCTACTATGTTCTATATATTAATTTTGTACTTTGTGAAAATCAGAACAATGCGTTATTTATAATCCTGCTTTCTACCCTTTCCCTCTGTTCCTAATATTCCATTTAGACTTTGTATCCTCTTCTTCATCCCTTCGTTCTTAGACGGTGGCAAAAAACTGGAGGTGTGCATTACCGCCACCATCTGGTTGGAGTGTGGTTCTTGACGGTTTTGTATCTCAAATGTGTGTATGTATGGAAGGAAATTTGTCTTTTTATTATTCAATCAAACAAAAAGTCATTTCAATCAAAATATGTGATCAAAACGAAAAAAGTTATCAAAATAAATATAAAAAATAAACCAATTTTTATAAAGATTTTTTAAACAGATTTCCGTCAATATATATGTATATACACATACTAATAAAATCTAATTCTATTAATACTTTTTATATTCATTTCTATGTTTGCTCTATAAATTAATTTGCAATGTGCCTATTTATGTTAAACTTTTATTTAATCTTTTAAAATTTTAGCCTAAATCGTCTTCCATGCTTACATTTCAGACACCAATATAACAAGTTCTACTGTTTCATCTTCCCTCAGTGGTCACAACTCCCTGTATTATACTTTTTAAGTATTATTAAGTATAGTTATCATTAGGTCCAGGATGCTCAAATCTTTCCTCTGTTTCCTGCCTTTTTAATCCTATAAAACCATCTTCCTGTTCTTCCACATCTTTTCTGCAATTCTTTCTTCAATTGTTGATTGTTACTTTGTTTGTTCTTCAATTTACTTTTATTTACTGTAAAGTTCTTCCTCTAGTTGGTTGGATTGCAACCATTTGTGTTACATAGCGCCAACTACTATACAGGAGTGACCTGGTATTGTGACATGGCAATCATCTGGGGGGGCACCTAGGGGGGGGCAATCAGAATTCAGGGGGTCCATTGCCCCCCCTCGCAAATTGAGATGCACTGGCATTAACTTAAAAAGGCATTTTTTTATGTTGGAAACCCTCAAATCTTGCCGAGTTTATGTAATCGGAGAAAGAATGGGCCAAAATTCCTTCACAGTAAAAAGTTCTTAGAATCTATTGTAAATGCTTGGTTGTAGTTTTGCCGCAGGCAGCAAAATCAGTCACTAGGTTTATTGGGCAATTACTGTATTGCATTGGGCCAGGTTGGTTTGGATAGCTTTTTGCTGTGATAAATGAAATCATATTTTTCTGCTTTTTAGTTTCATTCAGGTTCTCTTTCTATGACATTATTTTTTTTCATGATCTGAAGCATTGAGATATGACACAAAACCATAATGAAGAAATCTGTAGGGGGGGGGTGTGTGTGATATAACATGGTATAACCCATAAAATGAGTTATATTAACATTTATTTTTCCTTTGGAATTAATAAAGTACTTTTGAATTTGAACTGAATTTAAATATACTTGTCATGTGTTTGAGATTTTCGAGAGTAAACATAAAAAAAACTTCACTAAAATACTAGGGCTTTTTGATCAGGAAAGCTTTACTTAATTCAGAAATGCTTAAATGCCACAACATAATAAATCAAAAGCAAACTGTGAACTGCCACTTTAGTTTTGTACCTTTTTAAGATTTGCATATGAACTAACAACATGTATGACTCACATGGCAGGTAAGATCACTTACCTTTTCATGAAAATGACAACATAGGCAGGATAAAATGCAGCATTAAAGTACGTGGGCATGTAAATGGATGGAACTAAAAAATGCTTAGCGGTGGGAAGGATCAGCCAGAGGATTTTATGTAACAAATCCCTGGTTTTAAAATGTCACACACTAGATTTCCCCCTCTCACCCATTGACAGCTGGAGAACCAGCACCCCTTGGGACCCCAATAGGGATAAGCGTGTTAGATAATGGATGGATGGATGGATGGATGGATGGATGGATGGATGGATTTTCCCCTTCAGATCCAATTTTCCACCTTTCCTCTGACAGTCGTTACTTGTAAAATGTAGGCTGCCCGTAGGATTTAGGCTAAAGTTTATATACACCTATATGGCTTCTTTTCTAACATCTTGCCTGAGCTAACTGGTTAGCAATGTACCATTTAGCATGAATTATAGTTTTATTATTTATTATTATTATTTATTGCCCGAGCAAGAAATTACTTAATAAAACAATTACATACATTTCAAACATTTGGGACAGTTAATAATGTGACTGCATGTATTATGAAAATGATTACCAAAACAAATTAAGATATAGGCGAATCAGCATTCATAAAACAATAGAAAACATATAGATCAACATTAAGAAACTGGTGTTAAAGCTTGAAAATCATCAAAGGCTGCATGATAAGCTAATATCCTGTCAAATGTCTAGGTAAACCATCTCCAACTGGATGCAATTTGAAATACTGGAGAAAGAAAGAGCCCAATTATGCACATTTTTGGGGATAACATGAATTAAGCATCTAAAACAAACATCTAGATCTTAACAACTGGCTGTTCTAATAAAGAAGCTGTCCAAAGATCTCAGTTTCCATCCTGAGGATTAAGAATAAGAAGGTTTTCATAAACTGTTTTAATGTTCTTGGATTATGTTTCTTAAAGAAATGCTTTTGCTGGAAAGAGATGAGGTGGAGACATCAGCTATGCAAGTGGTGTCTGTGTCCCAAGAACATTTAATTGTTTATGTGGTGATTTAGGACCTCGGCAAGTTTGTTCTGCTCGGGTTCTGCTTGAAGGCCAAGACAAAGGAAAGAGAATTCTTGTTATATTAATGTTAGCAAGCTATTGTCCATCATTATCAGCCTGGCTCAGACCTTATATGTAAAATGGACTAAAAAAAGAGTAGATTTTAACAGAATTTAAGTTAAGCTTATATTTGTGCTAGAACTTTGTACTAGCTCACAGTATTGCCTCTAAAAATATGCACATTATTATTATTGTGCAATTTAATTTGCTGTAGATGGCGAGGTCCGCCGTCAGCAGCCCCCTATGAGACAATATTTTCAGTGGATGTCCCTGGTTTTCATGAGAAATCTGCTCACCTTACCATATTAAAGCAAGCCACTTCTTTACCTTTTAACATCTGTCAGTTGATCTGCAGTGTTAACATTGTCTTGTCATTAAACTAAACAAATTAAAAGAGATCCATGCGTCATTGTGTTCACTTTAGTTTCCCTTGCTTACCATTGTGAAAGCTTACAGATTTTTTGCTTTGCAACTGCTCACAAAACTATTTTAGCGGCCCAGGTCATGAAAAAAATAATCATTTAGAATTGTTACATTCAACAGAATAAAGACATACTGATGCAGAAACTTTAAAAGTGAGATATTTTTGTTGATGGTTGGCCCATCTGTGGGTTAGCGAGGCTAGCTGTTGCATTAGCAGGAGGAGCTAGTTTCTCTCTCTTACTGTGCAGTAGTCCGCTTTGCTGCGGCGCTAACTACCAGGTGGTTATGCCTGAGAGGAATGTCAGGAAAAGCACTTCTTTTAGTCCTGCTGTCCTGAAAAAGGCAGGCAGTGGCACACATCGCTAAATTCAAAAACCTAGGAGCAATCATAGACAACAGGCTGACCTTCCAGCCCAATCTCAACTGTGGATAAAAAGGCTTGACCGTGTCCCTTTTTCCTAACGAAGCATAAACGTGCTTTGAAGAAAAAAAAGCATTTAAAGCTAACAGTGAAGTTAACCTCCTTTAAGCTGCTTCCATCCAGTAGGAGACTGATTGTTCCCGCTAACAACAACAAACTGCTGTGAAAACTAATTTACCCCCTCAGCTGTGTTCGTTATAAACATGGTTACCTTAGACACACATTGATTGGGTCCCTGTTGTCTTTTTTACTGATACAATTATTTTAAGTATATCAAGCTGTTTTTTTTAGACATGCTTTTTTATCTATGTATGTTGTATGGGTTTAAAAACAAGCCTCCATCTCAATAGGCAATGCACAATATAGTTGTCTGTGAACAAAACCAGCAACTAAGAGAAGACCCTTGTTGATTTGGCTTTTGAACATTTTGTCAGCATATCTCGGGGCAACAAGCTAAACATATTAGTGTTGCAGTCCTGCTTCTGATAAACAAAAATCACAGCTGCATTAAGATTATGGGGTTATGATTATGGGGTTATGATTATGGTTTATAACAATGCCAGTTAAGTAGACACCTAAACTGCAATATTTGGATACAGGTGGTTAGCCTAGCTGAGGGGTATCTCGGCTAGCTGGCAATGTGTACCTTTACTGTAAACGGCATCTTCTCTTTCTTCTTCACAGGAGGACATCCAGCAGAAGGAAGGTCACATGCGTTGGGGTGACGGATTCATCATTGTCTATGACATCACGGATCGGGGAAGCTTCGAGGAGGTAGCCCCTCTTCGAACACTTCTAGAGGAGGTGAAGAAACCGAAGAACGTCCCTTTAGTACTGGTGGGCAACAAGTCGGACCTGGACCACATCCGTCAGGTCACCACGGAGGAAGGGGAACGACTGGCGGCTGAAATGGCATGTGCCTTCTATGAGTGCTCGGCCTGTGCCGACGAGGGCGGCGTCGTGGCCGAGGCCTTCCACGAGCTATGCAGGGAGGTGAGACGCCGCAAAGCTGTCCAGGGCAAGGCCCGGCGTCGCAGCTCCACCACGCACGTCAAACAAGCCATCAACAAGATGCTGACCAAGATAAGCAGCTAGGGAAGAGCATCGCTGACGTCTAGTGATGAAATGAAAATATGTATATTTTTTTCTCATGGAAATAATTGGGCCAATTTCTGGCTGCAAAGTGATTGACGTGTGACTGATTTATAGCAGGGTGTCCTTGTTCTCTGATTGATTTCCACACAAAAAAAAAAGCCAGCAGTGATATGAGTCGTCTATTTCCAGCCACTGCTGGGAAGTTCTTGACGTGTTCTTATTTAAACTTTAAGCTACTTCACAATAAAATAATTTAGTGCACAGAGACATGTTAACTTCTTAACATGACGCATCAGTTATACAATAAAGCTAGGCATGGCCTGGTATTAGATATTCCTGGTATGTGCAGAAATATGACAATTTTACAGAATTCACAAAAAAAAAATGGAACGAAAAAAAATGTATAATGAGAAAAAAAGTTTTACACTCAAAATGCAGAATTACCAGTTATACCTACTGTGAACAGTGCTACTTTAGTTAGAATTGGAAGAGGCACTTCTTTACCTTGCACACCATGACTCTCTGTGTCAGCTGAATTTCTCATTGTTGGAAATAAGAAGAGAAGTCCACCACCTGACGGACAGTGCAGAGAGTCATTCAGGGAAGCATCAGCCCTGTGTTACTAAACTCCAGAACTTCTCTAGAATCTCGTCAAGAGAACTTTGATCTGTAAAAATGGTGAGACGGAATCCTTTAGTGGTTTAAAGCTTGATATATCGAGACTTTTGGCTTTTATCTGTCATTATTCTCTCTTTAACTCCCTTTAAATTACTGTGTAAGCTGAGAGATCACTGAAACGGATGCATGCATGAAATCACATGTAACATGCATGGAATCTATGATCAAAAGTCACTTTATTGTAACCCATCTGTAGGGGATACATGTGATCTGCTTCAACCAACACGGGGGAACCGTTCTGTCAACAATGGTACAAAAAAACCCAACGACGTTAAGTTCAGAGGAGTGTTGCTTGATGAGGATGGACCCAGTGTTCTTCATCTGTGGCTTGCCTACTAAAAGGGGTAGAATGGTGTTGTCTCCACCTGGGAAACCAGCTTTCTATTAAAAATGGCTTAGTTCTATTAAAATCAGCTGTTCTGCATTGGATTCTCAGGCCCTCTGTGTTTGTCTGGGACACACCAAAACAGAGGTCCGGATCATGTTGGAGCTCATGACCGTAGGTTATTGTTGTTTTCTGTAAATATACAAAGGGAAGCAACGCTTCTAAGGATATCCTTCTGTTTATACTGCAAACAGTATCTATTATATAATACACAGCCCTAAGCACTGCTACAGTGAGGCCAAAGCTGTCCACAGTGGAAGATCCTGTAACTGTTTAAATGTAATGGTTGTTTGCTGTCTGATGATCATAAACAAACAGCCGTGCACTTGGAATTAAACGCTGATGTATCCAACCTGGTTATTGCAATACGAGTATGCATTTTTGGTCACCATAACGTCAATATATGACTGCCTGCATGGCCTTTAACAGAGCTAATTAGAAATGCACAGAGCACAGAAGTCACTGGTCACTGGTTGCCTACCTCTAAACTTGGCGATATAGATTTTTTGCTGATTGCAAATGCTTCTATACATTGTTTAAATAATTTTTATCTTACCTACCATGAATGTTCAATAATCATTTATGCTAGGATCAGAGGTCACACCATGTGAGAGCAGTCTCTCCATAGAACTTACGTTTTCATTTTTTTTAGAACTATCTTTTTTTTCTCTACCTCTAACCTTTGGCACCTCACTGATCCTGAGAAAGCAAATAGTCCTTCAGTAACAACTTTCTCACCAAAAAGTATTGTTGGCATGACCTGTTAGCGCTTATGCTGCGTTCACTGATAATTACAAGGAGTGGATTAGCCCTCAAGGCTGATCAAGCTAAAATCACATTTGATCATCCACAAAATATCTCAATACCTTTCATTAATTGTTCAACAATTACTGATTATTCAACAATTATTCAACATTAAAAATGATTCTGATGGATATGAATGCTTTTCGTCAGCCCATGAGTTGCCACAAATGTATAGTATAAATTCATTGTAAGTGTCATGTTCATAATTTTTAAGCCCTTTCTGTCAGCATCAGTGGACTGGCCTGTAGTAGCTGTTGTCATAAAAGAACAGAGCAACGCTACATTAGTACAGTGGTGTTAAAGTTTGGTAAGTATCCTTGTTTTCTGGTGTTGGCTAATCTTTTTATTTTATGTCTCCGGACTCAAAGATTGCAGAGAAAAACTGTGGAGTGCAAGAATAATAGTCTCGACATATTCTCCCACCTAAACTTTGAATCCCTGCAGCTCCTCCATGTTTAGTGATGACTTAAACAGAGCTGGGAGCTGTTCAAAGCTTCACATCTTGTTTCAGAACTTAATCTTGCTTTTAACATCTCCACAGCTTTCTCCCTGACCTTTCTGCTGTGTCCCTTGGTCTTTTCTGGTGTCCTTTAACAAATCTTGAAGCCCTCACAGAGCAGTTGGAGTCTGAGATTAATTAATTAACTAAACGACTTCAGTAACTAGATGACTTTTGAAGGCAACTGGGTTTTAGCCTTGGCTATCTATGATAATTTTCCTTCCACTTCACACACACACACAACTCTGCACAGCGGATAAATTCCCAACCAAGCTGAGTTGCAGTCACTTAATCTAAATGCAGCTCAGCCCTACATCAATAATTGTTAACCAAGGTATCAGAGGTACACCATGTACATCGTGTTCCCTTAAAACAAGTGCCCCTCATCATGTCACAGGCGCTGACAAACTTTTTTCTAGAGTGGGAATGTGAGTGAGTTCTAAATGTGATTTGAAATATTCCTTTCTGGTCCTTTAAGTCCCAGATTAAAGATCTATGAGCTTGTCCTCCTTAGTCATATTGTAGCCAAAACGCTGAGCGTCAGTCACCCGTTTCTGGCTGGATTGTTTAAGGAACGGAAACCTCCCAAAGTACAATGTGTGACTTCAGATAAAAAAAAAAAACAGCTCAAGGAGAGAACATGAAAACAGAAAAGGTCCTTTCTTTAGTCTGGGGGAAGCAGGAAGGAGTGGCCTTCTGTCTGCCAGATAATTACTAGACAAAATTTCACCCCAGCCACAGTGCTCCTCCTCCTCCTCCTCCTCCAGGCCAGCTGGGAAATAGAACAATATCTGGTTCTGCTTTTAATGCACGTTTTAAATCTGCATAAACAGATCTAATTGCAAAAATAAAATCTTTCATTAAAGTAAGCTTCCACCCCTCTGCAGTGCTTCGAACCCTGCCGGGACGCGACATCCTCCAGCCAAGCCAGGAGCCGACAGCTCCCACACAGCAGCCTGCTGTCAGACTCACTGGAAAGTCTTCCTGCATGTGTCGCTGAAATGTGTTTTTTTTTTTTTTTCTCTCCTGACACTTCATAGTAATGTGTTCTCCAGGAGTTTGTGGTTCCTACATCCGGCTCCTATTTTCTGTGTTGAACCAAGCAGCTTTCCAAGCACATTGCTCAGTGAAGCCGAGGAGGACCTGTTGGTAAACGTGCAAATATCACCGTGAATTTATCAAGATATTACTTTAGATCTGGCTCGCGTAAATGCTGTCTTTGGCTTGTGTTTCCATATCTGAACATTCCAGAAGGCAGTGGAGAAAACGATGGGATGCAACGGTTACAACTGGGTTTAGGAGTGCATTATTCAAACAGACAAACGCTTTGTTCTTCTATTTGACATTGAATCAGACTGAAATGCTCATGTTTTAGATCCATCAGAGTTTCCACAGCTGTTTATTTTTAATCAATTCCAGAATGATGTGAGAGCTCATACGTTTTGATTGATTCCATTAGTGTTTGGTATAACTGCCTCTTTAAACGGCATGCAGGCTAAACATTTTTGATAAATGAGACAAATCTTTCAGTTTAATGCCATAGCAGGCATCGCTTTGTTTTCCAGTGGCCTAATATTGATACAAGACTTTAATCTCTTCTAGATTCATTCATGCCTACATTATGGCCACATTTATTTCTCGTCGTAGCTGTTTATTATGGCATTATTTAGCATTACTGGACTCCCAGCCGCAGAGAGGCACTCAGTCACAAACACAATATTTAGAAAAAGACTATCATGAAGCACATGAGTTTCTCTTAGTTATTTTTGAAGGGAAACAAATGTCCCTGGAGTGAAAATGCTTCTCATCAGTGTCCCCGTACACGCTGATGCCTCCGTGCATCCTGTTTAGATCAGCAATCATGGGGAAAGTGTCTATTTGAGTCTATTTTTAATTTGACTGACAGACAGTACAGCAGAGAAGATGATAAAACCATTGCAGAGCTGATTAATTTACACGCAAATAGAAGGCACTGTATTAGCTTTTATACGTTTGTTTGCTTTTAAGAATGTATTCTCCATACACTGCATTAGATTTCCCTGCAGAAGAAAAGGAAAATCAATCAGGGAGGGATGAGCGCTTCATAGCAGAGGAAATGAAAAGTGTGCAGAGGGATATCCTTCCCTCTGTAAGCAGGCCAACTCTCTAGAGCTCTGCTCTCTACCTCAGTCCAGTCTTGTACAAATAACACACTTCTACTGGAAGTGGGCCGTTTGCACACTGATGCCTGGTGTAATTCTGGGATTTCATTTCTAAAGTAATATTAGCATCTCTGCTTTGGCAGAAAAAAAACTTTTTCAGCTCAAGGTTATCATTTAGTATCCTTCAACTCTTCTAGCATAGAGGTAAGATAGGATGTGAAATACAGTACCTTTATTGCCCCAGAGGGGGGATTCGGAAGTGACAGTGGCAAAGACACAGAGGTGATTTTATTACTATGTGTATTATGTCCCACCCAGGCCTGATCACTGCCAGAAAAATAAATAAATAAATGAGTAAAGAAATCCCTCAGCATCTAAATATATCCATGAGGAGATTAGAAGCAGAATAAATGAAATTTATCAGGACTCCAGGAAACCACTGCATTATATATTATCCATTAACTGAGGAAACATAGAAGAAGGGTGAACCTTCCCAGGGCTGCCCAGGTTAAGTTACCCTGAGAGGGCATCAACGAGTCATTCAGAAGGTCCCAACGACCCCAGAACAACATCTAAAGCAAACATTGTATCCATAGGAGAGTTCCAAATTCAACACCATTGCTGACCAACAATAACACAAAGGCATGTCTCATATAAAATAAAAAAACATAGTGATTTTTGGAAAATTGTCTTGGAGTGAAGAGACAAAAGTACAATTAACATCTGGCATAAAACCACCACAGAAAAGCAACATCCCCCCCGACTGTCAAAGATGGTGTAGGTAGTGTGATGGTCTGTGGCTGCTTCACTATTTCAGTACATGGACAGATTGCCATGAATGATGAAACTATGAATTTTGTTGACAAGAAAGTGAGAGACTGGCTATTAGTTCATGACCTCAAGCTCCAACACACGGGTTATGCAGCAGGACAAGGTTCAAAATCCTATCAACAAGTCCCCTTTTCTATGGTTTAAACCATAAATACAAAACTAAGGTTTTGAAAAGGCCAAAACAGCACTTTATTCAGGGTAATTGGGTTTTATGGATTACAGAAATACAATAAGGTTTATTCCAAAAAAAGTAAAAAACAAAGCAACTGGACTTGTTTGCTCAACTACGGAAAACAAGTCCAGTTGCTTTGTTTTTTTACTTTTATTGGAATGACCATGACCTGGATGACTGAGAATCTTCACCAGCATAATAAGGTTTACCATAATACATCATATTGCTTTAAAAACTCAGACGATATATTCCTCTTTCTCATCGCAGTTAGGTGCGGTGTACAAAACCATTTTATGATGGTCCGCTGGTACATGCTGTCAGCACATATCCTCGTGCCCTGGGCCATCTGGAGACCTTCAACCTGTACACTGCTTCAGAGCAGTGAATCTAGAACAGGGGTCACCGACCTTTTAGAAACTCAAAGCTACTTCACTGGTACTGTGTGATACGAAGGGCTACCTGCACTGACCTTAGAACTAGAAGAGTCAGAGCTCACCTTCACTTTATGTAATATAAACATGTTTTAATGTATCATTTTAAATCTATGTAAGTACAAGTATGAATTAAAAGGAAGATCAACTAAACACACTTTAGATTTAGCTCACTGGAGGGTTGTGCTGTTTTTTGAACAGGCCTGAGGGCATCACATGTGGTCCCTGAGGGCTACCTGTCGCCCGTTGGCACCATGTCGGTGATCCCTGATCCAGAACCTGCTTCCAGCCCTTCACCCCTCTCTGAAGAAAATATCTGTCTCTCCATCACCTCAGCGTCTCTCTCTGTTTTTAGCCCTCCCATCTCTCAACTCTTTCTCGATCCTAGTGCGGCTCACACATCCAGCCAAATCAACGCCTTAAACCCTGAACTAAGCTTAACTTTAGTGTCCCAGCTTAAGACAGAGACAGTGATCCTGCAGAGGACAGACAGTGTCATTTGACAATTGGTGTCTTGAAGAAAATCACAGTTCTCATTGTTGCTTTCCACGATGTTTGAATGTTGTTTGGTACCCATAAAAAAAACCTTACCCATAATTCACTGCAAGATCTGCAACTCGCTTATTATCTTCACAATCTTATAATTCAGGGCATTGTCTTGTGGTTGTGTCACATTACATGAATTCAGTACCATTTCTGCAGGGTACACAGGATAGAAAAATATTTGCTATGTAACGTAATTTCTTTCTGACTGAAGATCTATTGATGCAAACCTTCTGTTTTATAATGCACTGTTTATAAGATCATGAACACTTAACTCCGTATGTAAAACCAAAAACCTGAAATGAAGGAGATGAGAGGCATCAGTATATAGACTCTCTCTCTCTCTTTCTCTGTGTGTGTGTGTGTGTGTGTGTGTGTGTGTGTGTGTGTGTGTGTGTGCGTGCCTGCGTGCGTGTGTGTGTGTGTGTGTGTGTGTGTTTGTGTGTGTGTGTGTGTGTGTGTGTGTGTGTGTGTGTGTGTGTGAGCATGAGGGGGCTGAACTGGCTGGACTGACTTCATCAGAAAAATTGTGTTTCGACCCAACATCCTTTTGAAACAGGAAATTCATCACATTAAATATGCACCGGTTGGTGGAAATTGGGGGTGGGGGGTTGATGTTATGGATGCAACAATTGCTAATTAGGTAAAAAAAACAATTGTATGGAGTGGAGTGACAGAGACCCCCCCTATGCACCTCTGACAGAATTCAAAAGGGTGAGGCAATGATTTATACTTTGAGTGAAACTTAGACGTCGCTTCTTAACTCAGTTGTCAAAACAATGAGACCAATTCATGGTGGTTGTTTCAGTTGAGAGGTGAGGTCATCTGAATTATTACAATTTTTTTAACACATTTTAAATACACCTTCACCAAATTCTTGGTTGATTGGTTCCAACAACCGAGCACTGCAACATCTATCTAACTCTCAAGCAGTGTATATACGCGATATGGTCCCTTGGCTTTATGCACAATATGTGACCCACATCAAAATTCTGTCAAATGTTGATGGTACGACCTAATGCCTTATTGTGATTGATGACCGACTGACTGTCAGGTACTTCTGAAATTGCCTGTATATCTGGGTTCATGATGTGTGATTATCCTGCATTTTGTCTGTGATCTTTCATCCTGTAGGCTGACAGGAGAACGATTAGGATTTATTATTGTGGAGCTCATTCAGAGCGATGTGTTCAAGTCCTGTTCGATTTCTGAAAAGGCAGCGTGAGTCCTTGAACAAACACCTTGCGCCACTCGTAATGCCACCACTCTCGTACCAACTCTAGCCATTTTTACATGCACTTGAAACCAGATATATACAGTACATACACTATAAAATGAAACAAAAACACACATTTTCTGTTAATAAACTTTTTAACAGAATTTCTACATTCTTTAAATTCTGAAGTAGAATTTACTTTTAAACAGTAAAACATGTCAGTCGTTTTGGGCATCACTCCATAACATCTTGCGATGGTTTGTTGGAGGTTTGGCCCGTAACTCCTGACAGAACTAGTGTAAGTGTTGGAAGGCCATGACATCTCTTCAGCCCTCAGATTAGAGCTTTGTGACGGCCACTCCCAAACATTGACATTGTTATTTTTGATACATTATTTTTGATTAGATACATTTTGTATCTAATTTGTTGATACACTTATTGATATCATTTCCAACTGTGGCCAAGATTTAACTTCCTGGCGGACGTGCTGAGATGTATTTCCAGATCGTTTTTCCTCATTCTAATATGTGAAGTGCACTAGTCCCCCCCTGCATTAAAACACTCCTGTTACCCATGTAGTTCAGAGTTGGGTGAATGTTCCTCAAGATTTAAAGGAGCAATAAGCGATATTTCACCACTAGTTGTGGCTTGAGTCTGTCATTAAACCAAAACAAGATGTTTTATCAAGCAACGCCTCTCTCTACCTCTGCTCCAGCTACAACCCGGCACCCATTTCCCCTCCCCTTCTCACCTATCGCCTCGTTTACGCATATTTGCAAAGGATAAAAACCCAGCAAAACAACGTCACCTTTGGGAGGAACATGTCTAGTGAAGAAGTAAGTAACTCATAACTTCATAATGCTGTTAGAAGAGAACATTTTAATCTCCACCATCATGTAACTATGCGACACTGCTCTGGAAGTGGTATCTTAAAGGCAGGGAGGGGCTAAGCCCTGAGTTACAGCTGCTCACATGCAGGCGTGTGCACGTCCATGCATCCATCATACCATCTAAAAAAAATACATTTAGTTTTTCACAAAACAATTTTTCTGTTCTTTCTATCTAAAATAATTACATTTAGCCTATTTCTCCTTTAACAATGGTTATTATGGTCAAAGGCCTCAACTTTAGTTTCACCAGATATAACTTGTTCCACTGTGTGGAATGACACTTTCTTACCAGCATTTTCACAAGGTCTGTTGCTTTTGTTTTAAATTTGATGTGGACATTTGACACCTAAACCAAAAGCTTAGAACTGTCTCACCAGATGACTGCAGGGTGTTTAATTGTTTTTATAGATAATTGTATCTCAGCAGACAGTGAGGTTGGTGTTTCAGGTTCTTGGTCCTGCGGGTAGTCCTTTTCCTTTTAAAGGACACTGGAGGAACTTTCTGACTTTCCATCTAACTGTGTTATACTTTCAACACCTTCTTTAATCAGAAAGAGGAGGAGGTTTGGTTTTAGCTGGTTTCTTTTTATTTAATTCCTCCTCCAAAACATTGCATTTGCCAATAAAACCTTTGTTTGTAATGCTTGGTTAAGAAGTTGCCGTATCTCTGCTGGTGCTGCCCTAATGCATTGAGTTGAGTGGCTGATCGAGGCAAGGTAGTTTGACATTTAATGCAAAAATATTTTCATTTCTTTCTGTTTACAAAGAGCAAAAAAGGGAAACAACAAATGCTTTCTAACAAATAGTAAGGTAGTTTTAACTTTGTCTGTCCATCAGTGTTCTCTGAGGCATTTTAGTCCCCATGACAACCAAGGTCTTTTCTCATTGTAAAGAAACTCACTCTCTCATGGCTGAGGTGTTCCTGTACACACAAACAGGCACAATGGATGCTCCCAGATAAACATACAAAGATCTACCCATGATAACAGACACTGCATTAAATTCTGCAATGAAACCTTCTGCTGCATTCTTAGACTGTCAGGCTCTGACATGTTATTGAACTGAATAAAACACCTTAAAGGTTAGACATAAAAGCCCCACTACGACCTTTTCAATTGACGCACACTCTGCTGCAGGCTGTGAAATTATGCTCTTATACTAGTTATATGAAGATGAAACACCAGCACCAGAGGAACCTGCAACCATAACAACCACCAGAGTAGATTAGGTTTACCCTGCAGCATTCATTTCACTTCTGGATTAGATTAATAAATTTCCACTCTGAAAAATGTAACTATGAAAGAAAATGTTGCCTTGAACCTGGGCACAGTTGAAATCTCAGAGTCATAAATATCAGAGCATATACCGTGAATGCACATCTCCCTCTGGATCCATAAATGAGGCTGATTTTAGGCTGTGAATAATGGAGTCATTTTAGACTATGCAACTCTACATCACTGCTTTTCCACCCTCAGGTGGCAGCAGTTGTACATGTACCCTTAAAACAAAGATGCAAAGAGGCTTTAAAACTGTCAGTAGATAGTTAAACCTGCAGTAGGTAACATGTTAAAATATATATATATATTTTACTGTCACTATGTCCTGATAGTAAAATATGAAACAGATAATTTGTGAAAACAAATCCAGCTCATCTCGTTCCTCCCAGTGGTCCTGCTGCCATTAGCAGAAAAACACCACTCCCGGTAAGAAACAACCAATCAGAGGCAAGAGACTGTCTTAGCAGGGCCAATCACTCTCGTGTACTCGTTGTTCACACCCCTCCACATCAGAGCAGCATGGCAGGCTCTGCTGTGTTCCAATTTTCTTAACTCCCTACTGCAACTTTAATAAATAAATAAATCCCAGCATTACCTTCCAATGATAACCTGGAAGGTAATGCAGTACTTCTGTACAGATGCCGACAAATTTCTTGACACCCCAGATGTGTGAAAAGCATAAACAATCTTAAATTACAGTAGCATAATCTCAAACAGAAAATTAGAACATTCAAATGTTTAATTTGAGTATACATTTATCTGGAGCAGAAATAAAAAACAACTCAGGAAGTAAATACAACCAGTAGAAAGATTGTTGGTCATACGAATGCTTCTAATATAAATGTAACATCAAGCATTTTTAAATTATTATCTTGTAATTAGTCTTCGATGGCGTTCTGTTTCCTGGTGCAAAGATGACACAGCGGGTCATTTCTACTAGTGACTGATCAGTAAACCTGATTTGCACCATGTAGTAGAAACTCTGAGAACTATTAGCGAAGCGTGTATTTGCAAACACGCTTCCCTATTGAAGTGAATGGAAATTTAATTAATTTCTTACAATCCCACACCCACCCCCTGCCAAAACATGCTCACCACCCAAAATTCTGTCTTTTTCAACATAATGCTGTAATTAAACCTATGATATTTGTTATTGCTTAATAGCATGACATGGTTAATAAATTATGAAACCACACAATTTCTGTAGGAAAACCAACTAAGATCAGCGAATCCCAGCATGGTACTCTGATAGGATGCCACCTGTGCAACAAGACCAGTCGTGAAATATTTCCTCACTCCTAAATATTCCTGTCAGTGGCATTATAATAAAGTGGAGGGAATTGGGAACAGCAACTCAACTATGAAGTTGAGTTGCTGTGGAAACTGACAGAGTGGAGGGAGCGGATGCTGAGGTTCATAGTGTGCAGGGGTCACCAACTTTCTGTAGACTCAATCACTACAAACCTCCAAACTTTAAGCGGCCTTCAGATTAGCTCAAGAACAGAGGGTAGAGAGCTTCAAGGAACCGGTTTCCATGGCAGTAACATCCGCGTCATACATCGGCAAGTGTGATGCGTCTTGTCCAGCAGAGTAAAGCACATAGCCTCCTGGACTCTGATGCAGGGGAGGTGGTTTCTCTGGAGCGACAAATCCCGCCTCTCCATCTGGTAATCTGATGGACGAGTCTGGGTTTCTAACAGCTTCGGTCATGATGGAAGGACAGACCATTAGTGTGTTCTCAAGAACTCTAGGCATTTCTGTACTGGACCCTAAAACCCTACTCAACTTTGACAATTCTGGGCATTCTTGGATTTCCATACACTGCCTAAAAGCACCAGCAGTGACTGTGTCACTACCTGCAGGCTGGCAGTTTTAAGAAAAGTGTCTTTAAATTGTAACTCTACAGAATTAAGCTCCATGAAACAGCACAAAAAAAATGAATCTTCTTTCCACCAATCTTTGCAGTTTGAGAAAAAAAGGCTATATAAATATTCAAATTCTTAAATCAATCAAGCAGTGGTGGCCATGGATCAGAATGATGTCTTTTTTCTCATTCGTTTGTAAGATGCAACATAATATCAATGAAAAAAGTCAAACCAAGACCTGTTTCCTGACACTTATCCTAAATGTCCGTTTTGGATGGGTATATCTTGAGGAGATGGAACTTGTTTTAAAATGTTTGAGACCTATGGCTTAATAGAAGCTGTAAATTAGCTGCTGATATGAGGAAATAACAGAGAAACCAGGCTCTGCTGGAGCAGAGCACAGATTCTGTTAAAATGATCACTTCCCATGATTTATCTTATAAAATCGTCAACATCCATGTTTATGTAACTAATCAACAATTCATTTGAAAGCTTTGACACATTGTCATCAGGCTCCGACAGATGTGGCCTGTAATAAATTTTGCACACTGTTGTTCCAGCTGTTGCTAAGCACCACCTTCCTTTTATGCATGTAGGCCTACCTGGAAAACACTTGCATTCAGCCAAGATGGCTGAACACCTCAGAACCGTGCACTCATCCTCACGTCAGAGCGATCCGACTGCCAGGACAGGAGAAAAACAGTTTCACTGAAAAACAGAAACCAGAGCCCACAGCTCAGGTATTTATTAAACGTGATGACTTGAATTTGAAGTAACAAGAGATGGGGATAAGAAAGTGCTGAGCATTGGTTACATTTAGGAGGAGAGCGCCCTCTGTTGGTCAAAGGAAAGTAATAACTGGACGTGAAACAACTGATTCTTCTCTTATCCAAAGGTGATGAGGTCTGCTGCTCCTTTACGCGGATCCCATTTGCTCGTCGTGTCGTGCCAGTCGGACGGTCACTGATCCCGCAGGCAGGCAGGGACCTGCGGCATTCCGCCTTAAGAGGAATCCACACTGGCAGCTGATTACCATCAGGCTGCCAGGGGTCTGGTATGCAACACGTGTTCTGGCTGGGGGAAATAAATGTGAGGGGCAGAACGCATCAGGACGCAGAGTGCTTCGAGGGGCCTCAGAGGTTGACTGATGGGAGCCCAGCATAGAGTTCAACAGCTCTTTAAGGATCACATAAATCTGCTCCTTAGGAGGCGAAAGCTGGCTGAACATGGCAGCGAACTGCCTCAGAGTGACGGACGTTGAAGATAAAAGCGGTTCTTGGAGGGATGAAATGTTGGATGTGTTACATAACGCTGGATCTTATCTGAATCGCTCTGTAAATCTGCAGCTGTGGACTGGGTGGTTTGACTGGAACTGCACAAGCTGCCGTGTTTTCAGTCATAACAGCGCAGTGTTTTATCTTCAGCCTTTCATCCCTGTGTTTTATTATTAAGATTTGTGAGAGATTAAAAATGTCAAGCTATTAGAGAAGAGGCAATCGCGAGGAAGCATCCAGTGACTTGTTAACATTAGCTAAAATGGATTATCCGCGTGGGGGTACGGCAGGAAACGTAGAAATTCCCACCATTATTCTGTGGAAAAAAAAAAATGACCCAGTTCAGTTGCTGTTGTACTGATTATTTAGACGCTTAGATGCAAAACACAACTGAGCTCTTTTTTAATCAAGTGTTCTTAAAACGCTTCCACATGACTGGAGACCATCTGTGTATAAACAGGGTAAACATACTGCTGTTCAAAAGTTTTCTTACTTCTCTTTGTTTTGCTTGTTTTAATTTACGGACGGACATGCTTAGTTTTGAAGTTTGATGCCAACATTTGTTTCACATTAGGTGGTGATCTGAGTGCCGTTAAAAAGACTTGCATGCAGATTTCCTCTGTTCTCTCTAATTTTTCACACATACATTTCAGATTATCAGACACATTTTTAGGGGGAGTGGTGGTCTAGTGGTTAGAGAGCAAAGCACCTGCGTCCTGGACAGGCTGCAAGGTTCCTGGTTTAACTCCCACAGACTGCCACTAAGGGTCCCAGAGGAAGAGTTATCAACCTTCAGTACCTCTAATTTTTCTCCTGATACTTTCCGTCCGTCATCCAGACCCCATCTTTTTCCCTACCACAGAACTTGGATGCAAACTTACGCTGCTCTTTACTGTACTTCCATCTAGTGAAGGCTCTCCAAAACCTTGCTATTGCCAATGAAATTGTGCTAGCACCTTTGCTTCTGGGTCTCTCATGTTTAACTTTTTAATTTGAAACACTTATTTTAATGAAGTTGCAATATGTCTCCAGATGCTATGCTTATGCATTCAGTTATCAGTGGTGTTCAGTCTTGCAGTTTCTAATGGCTACACTGTAAAGTGAGAGTCAGCCACAAAACTGTTTTTTTAAGTAAAAAAAGGTTACTTTCCAATGCCCTCCTCCTGAAGAGAAAGCTCCAGTTTCCTGGTTCCAAATCTCTTGGTTCTTCATCCCCATGACCAGCAGCATCTATGCTCTGCCTCCATCTTCATAGAAAGCCTCTCCGCCCTCCAACGCAATACAGCACACATACCAGCTCAGACAGCCACCCCAGTCCTACTAACCTCGTCTGGAGAACATCTCCAACAGTGAGCCATCAAGCTCACCTGCTCTGGTAATCATAACTTGTCCCTCATCGTTCTCTCTTCATTCCAATGACCATTTCCCCAGATGCAGGGTTACCTTCAGACCATCTTCCAGAATATGCTGGTGAAGATTCTCAGTCATCCAGGTCATGGTCATTCCAAAAAAAGGTAAAAAACAAAGCAACTGGACTTGTTTTCCGTAGTTGAAGACGTTTCGCTTCCTCTCCCGGAAGCTTTCTCAATTCAAAAGTCTGGAGTAATGATGAGTAACAAGCTTTATACCATTCCAAACAAAGGCCTGTAATGGCTTGGATAACATGCAAATTCAATCGAAACAGGTCCACCCCTTAGTGGATTCTTCCAGAATCCAACCTTTTAATAAACTGTTTAACTCTTATTGATCTCCTGAGTTTTCCGCATGTGAATCTAGAAAATACCTCAGACTATTACAGATATGGCCTTGTAGGCAAAAAGTTTTCACTCCGCTGAATAATCCATCATCACTTATTGCAAATGCTTAAAAGCAGTGTTTGTCTCCAAGGGAGACACAACCAGTTAATTAGTTTGAGGAGGAATTACTTTTCAACACAGCTTGAGCTTGTTTTGGTTGCATTTATTTTGTTCTTGTGTCCCTTAATACATGAAATCAATTAAAAACAGGGTATTTACTCAGCTATTTTTATTCTGGGAAAACAGACATCCGTAAGTGTGTCAGGTATAAGGTTCTGTGTTCTTACCTTCATCCTGCAGGGTGCAGCAGGCAGACACCAGCCACAGTTGTTATCCATCTACGCTGATTAGGAGGAGTACTTTAGGCAGCTGGAGACAGATGGAAGGCGTCAGAGCAAACCTTGTTCCTGTCCACTTCTGTCCTGATTCTCCTTGGTCACCAACATCCAGTCCTCTGGCAGTTCTGAATCCCTTGAGCCTTCCGGGCACTTCAGTGGCCCGTTGCTCCTCTGTTCCTGCCAGCATCCTCTAGTCACCACCTGGCCCATTCACACTCCACCGTGGATCCACCAGACCAGAACCACATCTCTGCTCCTCATCAGCATCCACAGCCAGACTCACTCCCTCTGGTGAAACATCACCATTCATCCCTCCACGACCAGAGCCTTCCTAGCCGACCAGACTTACACCCCTACCACCTTTGCCCAGTCTTCAATAAAGCATTTAAGTTGTCTCACTATCTCTGTGTTTGCTGCTTCCGGGTCCATCATGGTAAGCACAAACATAACAAAGGGGGCATATACTATTTCACATCAAAGGATAAACACTATAGTTTTCTAATGAGACATGCCATTGTCTCAGAAATATAAGACATCAAAAAGAGAGTTAGTGTGTGTTGACGTCTCTGCGGCCTAATGCGGCTCATTTCAGAGCATGATATAAAACAGGCAGCAGATGAAAGGAGGCTCTGCGGTCCAGCAGGTTCCTCTTTCAGCCGTTTGCTCCCAGACAGCTTTTAACACCCTGAGCTTCATGCCAAAAGGAATAAAACGAAACTAATCTAAGATGAAGGGATTTCCAGGATTACAGCTGCATTTTCTGAATGTTGCGTATTTTAACCAGGACTTAAAAAAAAGAAGGAAAAAAAAACCCGCTAATCCTCCTGCATTGACCATAAATGGAGAGAAAAAAAAACCCTTTGATTTATGTTGAAACCCATACACACAGAGACTGGAGCACAGAAGCACAGCTATATTAAAAGTTGTTACGCTTTATTAACAGAAATCCTGTTTTTCAGACAAAAAAATAAAAGTACAGGAATCTTGTGGATAACAATAAATTACAGAAAACACAAGAGATGCATCACACGTCTCACAAATAAGCAGCCAGACATCAAGGTCACATGATCACTAAATTTACACACCTGAGGCACAAGAGTAGAGTTGGTTTCCATGCCACATTTACAGCAATATACAGAATGTTAATACACTTAAAGAACCTCACAACACCGCCCATCATTCAGTAAGTAGGGAGGAACATGGTTGACTGAATGACTGCTAAAGAAAATCCATGCTGTACACACATCACATAAAGAGTTGACTTGAGTTTGCTTGCAGTATCAAATGGCAAGTCTTTTTGAATGCATATTAGTTCAGTGTTAGGATTGAATGAGACAAAAACCACCTCCTCGTGATGGACAAAACAGAGCAGTATTGCATTTTCTCCAAATAGTCAGATCAGGACACAATATAAAACAGGGTCATAAACATTTGCACTGTTATTCAGTAAAAAACTGAAAAGCGAACAAAAGCCAAGGCCGTAACAAAAAAAAAACAAACAAAAAAAAAAAACGGGCCCCTTTGAGACACTTTACAGATGTTTTCAACACAATGTAAACAGACAGAAGTTTTTTAAGCTTTATCAGACATTGGTAAAAAAATAAATAAATTGTAATACGAAGTCCATCCTTCACTGCAAAAATAAAAATAAAAAACGGACACAATATTTTGACAGACTATGGTACAACAATAATTTACTTCAGTTTATATTGTTGTCTGGTCATAATAAAACACATCTTAAAATCATGTTTTGGTGTTCTGCAAAAAAAAAACTTATGCTAATGTCCGGCTGGATATTATTGGTACAATTTATTTTCGTCAAATAAACATATCAGAATAGCTCTACAAGCTATATTTATTTTAGTAATTCGATTCAAAAAGGTAAAATAACATCTTTACTTTTATTGTTGATCAATCCACTTAATTAAAATTCTAAATCTAGATTGGGTTGGGATTATATGGGACTTGAAAGGGTGACATAACAACCGTACTGCATTGTGGGATACATGGGCGTCTGGAAACAGGCTTCTGTTTGTTTACACAGTCTTCATCCACAGTGCTGTCTTTGTTTTCTGTTCTGTTTTAGGAGATTCATTTAGACTTTACATCAATTGTCCTCACTCCTTGGAGGTTACCTGTGATATTCATTATAACTGAAGTAATTTTAAAAGTAATAATGGACATGTGTTTCTCAAAGCTTCTCATGCTGTCTTACACAACACTTTTAGAACGTTGCTAGCGCTAGCCTAGCCAGCTTCTGGCCGTTAACAAAGTGAAAGTAAAGGACCCTTTGTGTAAATGCCCTGCTTCATAAATAAATCAACCAATAAGCAACTAAATATTTCCAACATAAATGCAGAGTGGATGCCAGGCATAACATAATTTTAAACAAATTTGTCCGACAGACACTGGAGCAGAGAAGGAACACTATGAGGTGAAGATTAAAAGCTGAGTTTCATCTTTAAGACAATATGCCAACATCTTGAACCTATCCAAAGTTGCTTTGTCCATTAACATTTCTGAATTCATTACTGGTATAAAAACTAACTCCATTGACAACATAGAAAGCAAGTTCAGCTTCTGAGAATGGTGGTAGGCGGTGGAAGGTCTTGTAAATCCTTTGTCCAGTTACCATGTTCATATAGATCTATTCCACCAATCCTGGAGATTTTTTCAAAACAGAACCTTCAGAACAGGGTGTAGCTTGTCTCAGTACAGTCTGTTGCCTGTCTCTTTAGTATGGCAATTTTTTCAAGCACTTTGCGTCTCTATCTCTCACAGCACAGCATCCGAATCAGGAATGTAAACAAAAGCTGTTTCCCTGGAAAATGGTGACCACATCCCACAATGCATTGCAAAATCATGTGCCATTTAGAGCCCCATAAAACCAGTTTAAAAAAACGATTTTATTAAAAGATGTTGCCCTTACAGACTTTGTGTTTAGTCTTTTGTCAGGACTGGTTTGTCTTAAATCACGAAGAATTTTATTTTTAAAAATTCCATCCAAAGATAACCTGAGTAAAAGCAAAAAGCTTTTGTTAAATAATGTGAACAACTAATTGCCTCCTAAACCTTTGCAGAATTATTTTAATTCAGCCACACTAAATGGTTTACAAGCATTTATGTAAGGGATAATGCCCGACGAGGTGTCCATTATCAGAAATTAATGGATGATGTGCAATTCAATTAATTTCCTATGATGGACACCTTGAAGGACATTATCCCGCTTATACCAAGGTCACTTACAAAATAAATAAATATTAAATCAATTATTAATACTTTAACGGGTTTTTTTCACCGTTAAAATCGTACGTTTTTAACAAGAAGCGGCTGAGCGATCTATTTAATATCTCTTGTTGCCAAGGTAACCAGCTCTGGCCACAGAACCTACAAAGTATCATGTCAAGGCTGGTTCACATGGCAGGATTTTAAAATAGTCAGCCAATTTTCAAAGCTTGAGAGACACCAAACGTAACGATAAAAAATCCTAGATAAAACATGTTTGTTCATACAGTGTGTGGTGTCCGGTCAGACATCAAGCTCAGCACTCCACCCACGAACAGATTTCGCTTAAGACGGAAAATCTTGGGAATCCTTACAGGATCAAACTTGAGTTCAACGTAAAAAAACATGGACTACCAGGAATAATAATGGCGATAGTCTGTGGATTCATTTTAACAGAGAAAAAAACATAACAAAAAGAAAAGGCATTGGTTTAAGAAGTGGAGACAACGCAACCGGGGGCTCTACACTTGCTGCACTATGAAATGGAGGTGAGTTGTTTTTTTCCTCTCTCAGGGAATCCTTTGTAAGTCTTGTCGATCCAAATTGCAAAATTGCTTTAGCTGCTTTTTTCTAATTCAACAAAAGCCTCATGAAATTATTATTTTGTGAATAAATGACCAAATTTTCTCTCATTGCTGCCACTCTCTCCTGTCTTGTCGTTGTTGTTGTCTCACTCATCCGTTTGAGTGACATTTCGCGCCTGCACATCTAAGCTGATAAATTTTATGAGAGAACAGACACAGGTACAGTAGCCATCTTGCAATTGGAAAGGTTGTGCATTCGATTCCAGGTTCCTCCTGCCACATGTTGATATGCCCCTGGGCAAGGCACTTAACCCCATGTTGTGTAGCGATCTGTGTATCGGTGTGTGAATGTGTGCGCATTATTGAGTGTGACTAGTTTAAAGCACTTTGAGTGGTCAGTATGACTGGAAAAGCCCTATATTAGAGTAAGTCCATTTACTATGAGTTTTACTTTTAATTTCATAATTTATGTTTTCTGTGTCTGAACTTTTTTCCAGCCATTTTCATAGGTGCCCTCTGTTAACAAGCTGCCACTCAGCTTTCGTTGTCTCCACTGTAGTACCAAAACAACTCTGTAATCCTTTTCAGACTGAAATGTTGTTGGTAACTTTATTTCTCATCCATACTTTGATTTCCTCAGACTGGGCCAAAATTGTCTTGCTTTTGAGACCTTTGAGCCTGCTCTCTGCTGTCCGACAGGTACTATTCAAATTGTTGTTTTTTTATTCAACAGGACTGGCAGTGACCAGGCATGGTCGTGGCTGGTGTAACCAAACCACAAACATGTTTAATCACAGTTAGTTCATGATTTAGGAAGGGAGGCAATTATATTTTCACATTGGGCCAGGTTGGTTTAGAAAGCCTTTTCCTTTAATAAATAATATCATCATTTAAAAAACTGTTCACTCAGGTTATCGTTTAAGGTTTTCATTGGCTGTAAACCTTAATTATAAAAATTAACAGAAATAAACACTTATATAATACCGTCAATAATACTGTAATAAATCTATATCATATGAGTATCAATATAATTACACTTATATACTAAGATTAGTTTGTTAATTGTTTTCTAATTTATTGAGGTGCACCTGTAAATTACCACTAGAGAACGCTGAGACTTCAAGATGAGTGTTTTGGGAGTGACGGTTTAGTTGTTATAGATAAAACTGCACAAGCTGTTGAATGCAAGGCACACCGGCTCCATCCAGTTATATTTTAGAAATATATGGCGTTCAACCTCAGGCTTATATCACACACACTACGTAATGTCTAAAGTTTGGATGTCAAACTGGTGAAGTCTGGAGAGTATTTCTTGCTCTATATACTCCGTATATAAAACACTTCTTGTTTCATAAAAGCTCCTATTGTACAGCCATTTTGCAGTCAGTTTATGAAAGGTACTGCTAAGGCCGAGGTAGGTACTATGATATTTTTCAAGCTTGGTTTTAATTGACTCAAATGTCAAGTGTGTCAAACAAATGAGATTATGTCTCTAATCTAGAAAATATTATATGACATCAGTTAGTTAATAGAAACTAATCTTAAAAGCCAGCACGTTAAATTCTCACACTGAACTTTCAATTTAAAGAAAAAAGAAGAGAGGTGACATCAACGTTAATCCTTCATTCTGGCAAAAACAAATGAAATCAAATGGGATACCTTTAACTGAAAAGAAGAAGCAACAACTGCTGAGTGTCTCTGCAAGGCAGGAGAGGCCATGGGCACAGTGATTAGAGTTGACTCGTCACTTTATGAGTGATGTCACAGCATTATTGCGTGGCACACAAGGGATAGAAATCCTCATTGCTTGATTATGGCTTTTCACACTGGTCTTGCATGCTATATAGGAGTATTTTTTTTTTACAGTAGAGACAATGAAATGTTAATTTGGTCCATCTTAGTGCAGTGAAAATAGATAACAAATGATTGCAAAAGTGTTTAACTACAAGATGCTGAATTTTAAGATCAGCCACAGGGGCAGAGTTACTCATAGTGCTATAGTCATGTTCTCAGTAAACATTTAGATGTGGACTCCATATGGGATTAGATCAACCTAAATGGGGACTTAATGGGTCTGGGCTCTCAATAGGTTCACAATAGGTCCCGGTGGACTGACTCAAATCCATTCAAATGGGAAAAACCTGCCGAGAACCGTAGTTTTGAGCTGAGCCTGAAATGGGCATTATGAAAATCAATGATGGCTGTGCAACACATGTGAGACCCATGTGGGTCTCACTTTTTACCCATGGGCTGGGATGTTCTGCTTCAAATCTATAGGTAATCAACACTGGGCCAGATAAATTCCATCTGGGCCCATGTTTTTGCCCGTATGGGCCCCCTTGGTAAATGTTAGCAGGCCTGTGGCAGACTGACACACAGTTGTAAAAAGTTACGGCTTGCTACCACAAACTTGTGAAACAGTCATGAATCAATACATGACAAAATCTATTTTATATGACATGTGGACATAACTATGACTCATAAGGATTGAGAAAATCATGGATGGATAGATGGAAGAGTTACACACACAAATGTTAACCAGGAGAATACAGTTTTTCTCCTGTCTGACTCAATCATGTCTAACCTAATGTAAACTTGAAGCTTTAGCTTCTTTTCAGACGTTGACTGGTTAGCTTTGGAGGTAAAAAAAAAAAGAAAAAAGAAAAAAAAGATGGCCAGTACTTTAAAAACTGTTTGACTTATACCTACTTTTCCTGATTGGTGGGTAATATAGTCATAGCATAAATGAAGTGATGGGTTTAATGACTAACATGTAACGAGTAACACATAGCATTTGCAGAACCATCAAAACCGCTTCCTACATAAAAAGCAAGCTATATTTGGGACAGGAAGACATTTTACACGCCGTCATGGTTGTTCTGGAAAATTTTTGTACTAGTAATAAAATAACTTAATAATTTTGGAGCCTTTACATGCCAAGTCAAAATGGGCTCAGAGACCTGTCAGTAAACGCTAAAGTAGATAAGCTTGCACAGCTTACACAAACCTTGACTGCTGTGTACTATTTTCTGCTGTTAATATGTTTATGCAATTGTGTCCATGCTTGTGTGTTTAATTTTATTGATTGGTTTTACAAGTCTTAACTATTTCTTGTATCAGTAGCTTTAAAGGTTAACTTTATTTTTGACCTTTTCTGTTATGAGCATGACGATCAACAATAATCACTTTTTAATATTAAAGTAGGATTGTTTTATTTCTATTTACTGGTGAATACAAATCAATAAAGAATATAAAAACACATTTTTTAAATGTCTGCAACAAAGCTGTTTCAGGACCGTATACATTGTTAATTTCTTACCATTATTCAGAAGTTTTACGGAGGTAATGTGAGAATAATTTATAAACTATTGAAAACATAGTCCCAGTAAGCACTGACTTCCATTTAGTCAATGAAGCAAGATCTAGCTTCTAATTTTAGAGCATAAATTATTGATGGTAAAATCCTTCCAATAACTTTAGATCTGTAGATCTTCTGGCTGTGTTCTGTAGATCTACTACACAACATACATTTTAGCCAATTATGATAGTAAACTGCAAGTGTTTTATCTTTACACATGAACACAATTAGTTTAATTATATTCTTAGAAAATAACCTGTCCCACTTGGTTGACTCGACAAGAAAACAGAAGAACTGAAAACCTTAAACCTGGTTTGATAAAAAATGTAAAAAAACTCACAGCTGGGACTGTAAAAGCTGAACTGTTTTCATGTTATTGTCAGGAATGACAGTTAAATGGAAACTAAATTGCAGCTTTTCTTACGGCGATAAATTTAATACATTTAATTAAAAAGGCGTAATATTAAATTATTATAGCAAACAATGCTTATTTCTTTTTTCATAGTACAATTTCTGTTAGTATTAATAAACCAAACACAGGCACTCTTGCACTTATACAAAATATGGATACAGCTCTAGAATCAGAAAACAGAAGCACTGAAATCAGTTTGATTTACCGTAGTTTGAGTTATCGCTGGTCTCAGCAAACAACAAAAGAGTAAATTAGCCAAGGGCTAAAATTCTATTTTTTAACCCTATTTCAATTGTTTTCAAAGCAAATAAGTAACTTTAAAAAGTAGCTGTTTAAAACAGAGTCATCTGGATCCCCAGCATCTGATTAGCTATTGTTGTATGCAGGACATAGATTGTTTTCTTGATTAAAAAGATGTTTTTAACTCTAATTTTGTCAAACAAATTCTTGGCTGCTTATAGGTGACACAGAAAAAGGAGTGGGTACTTGTTGTTGTTGAAGACCTCAGGCTTAAACAGGTAATCGGCAGCCAGACCACAATGGCAGCTATTGTTTATCCGGCAAGAAAACATATTTTTCAGCAGTTCTTACTTTTTTTCCAATGTCAATACAAAACGTCTTCTGATGTCTGCAGATCGTGTTAAACTAAACGTTCTCTCTGAATAGTCCTCCTGCATATTTAGTAATAATAATTAGCTGTAGTTGACCAAGTTCGAGTGATGTAAAACAGCTGAGTTAGCATAATGTAGTTAAACCATCACTGACAAAACACCAAATGATTAAGTGGACCATGATAGCCTGATTTACATAAAGCACGCTATCATGGTGACACAGTTGTTTGGAGGAACATGTTGAGGCATGCTTGACCACATAGTAACTATGCTGGTCAGAAGTGGAGCACAAATTACGACATTTATTAGAATGCTGCCTGAGTTTTAGTGTTTTACATGATAGTTTTTGCTACATGCTGTCCTTCTCTACTGTGATGAAGGCAGACTGTATTCAAAACAGAGAGTTTTTAAATGCCTACATAGAGTGCCAGTGTGTTAGGTCTCCACATTACTGTTCTCAGACATTTGTCCCAAGGTATATATCCTCAGTGGATTAATGACAGTAAGAATTCTCACCATATGAACTAAAATTCAAGCTGGGGACTTTATGGGGCTATCACCATTACAGTTCTAGATGAAAATTGCGTTCTCAATTGACTTCTAAACCCGGTGTTCCAGATGTAGAGCCATGACCCTTCAACAACTTTCAGTAGTGTTCTCGGCTGCCCTGCACTATTTACTTTCTTTACATATTTCCTGATTTTGGGATGAGAAAGGAAAAAGTATCTTACTCTAAATGTCTAAAAACAGTCCAAAGGTGGCCTTTTAAGCAAAGTTGTTGTTTAGTTGTGGGTTGAAACATCTTGTCCACACGTTAAATGTGAATGACAGATGCATACACAATGGCTGTATTGTGTTTGCAAAATCTGACCTTCAGAGTGACCTTTTCCAGGAAAAGCTGTAGCATGCAGTGAGATAAAATGACTTTCTGCACCAGTTCACTTTCTAGGAAACATTTCAAGTTTGAAATAAATCAAAATCTTCAGAGTGTTATGATTGCCTCCGTTTTACAGTTTGAATCCATATATGGCACTGAATTCCAAAACAGGACGAATCATGTAGGGAAGAGCCCAAAAATAAAATCCTGACAAACACAATTGACAACAGGTGTGGAGAATAAGGAGAAAAGATGAAATGTTGTGGAACACGAGAGAACCTTTTCTGTCTCGTTTAAACCTTTCAGGCTCACATCTTAACTGCTCACCAACACCCAGTAGAAAGCAGGCATGATAAAATTCACCACAACAAACACTTAAAGGTGAAACTGACTGAGCGCAGAAAGATAAAGAGAAACTGCAGGAGAGTTGAGCTGTGATGGAAGACGACGGCTATAAGCCAGTACAGCATTTGCACCAGGTAAAAACTCCTAAGGTCCAATTTTCTTTGCCATGTGACTGTTTTCTTGACCCAGTGCAGATGTTTTTTTGTTTTGAATCTGCCATTAAAAAAAGCACTTTGGTAAATTTAGGGCAAGGTAGAGGAGTCACTGCATCTCAAACCAGTATGTGTCGACAGCAGATGGATGTCTAAGAGATCTGGCTGGTGGCTCAAATGCTTTAGAGTTCGCTGGTGAACTGTGATGATTTGGTACGTTTAAGTACACCAAAGTGGAGAATATTGCCATCAACAAATAATTTTGAAGCTTTGTGTCAGTTAAAAGGAGAAAAGATCTAGAGAGACAAACAGGAATATGGTTTTAGCAGTTGCACAAGGAGAATGCGGAACAATAATATACCAAGCAGCACAAGCTAGTTTATGAATATTTTCTGTACTTTATAAATCAATAGAAAGGCCAAACATTTATCAGGTGATCTAAACCTATGGGTACAAACAGGTACAGTGACAATTATGGGAAGGCCTCTGACGCTGTGACTAAACCGCTTTTGGCTAAATGTTTGAATTTTCTTTTGTGTCAAGCTCCAACAAACAAATTGCAATGTATTTTATTGGCATTTCATGTGAAGGATCAACCTCAGCCCCAGTCTCAACTCGTTCGCAGTATTTATCTCCATCCATCTTCCCTGTCCCTGCTGAAGAAAATTATGCATGTGAATTATCATGTTCCACATGATGCTCCCAGCGCCATGTTTCACAATGGAGATGGCTGTCCAGGGCTTATTTTTCCTCCGCTCACAGTTTTGCATGTAAGTCAACAAACTGACTGGAGAACCTTGTGGCCGAGTATGTTCTAACTCATGGCAACTTTTAAAAGGACCTGCATTAACTTGCTGGCTGTGCACATGCGCACATATAGTGTTTTATGTATCCGGTTAGCTTAGCAGTTAGCTTCAGTGTTAGCCGCTCATTGTGGCTCCGCTGTTCACGCAGTATACTTCGAACATGGCTGAGAGTCACAATAAGCAAACCATGTACAAGTCTATGAGAAGAAAAGGAAGGCCTCAGTAGAAAGAAATAAGACCAGAGTGGATTTGGGAGATTTTTTCACTTGAAAAAAAGTGGGACTTTGGGAAACATCCGGAAAAATCGCCGACGCTAGCTTTAAGCTACAGGCAGGTTAACCGTTTTCTCATTTGGTAACTTCTGACGGTAATAGATTGCATTGGAATGTATTTATGGGGTCTAAAAAAACGTTTCAACATATTTTCTTTCTGCCTACAATTAGGGGCAACCTGGTGTTGACCTGTTCCATAAAATCCCAACAAAGTACATTGGAAGTGTTTGGTTTTACCATGACCAAGTGTGATAAATACTTTTTAAAAGGCACTACCTTACCTTTGAAAGTTTGGTCTCTAGTACCTCCACCTAAGAATCTCTTGGCCTTTCTAGTGATATTTGTACTGATTTTCTGAGAACAGCAAGTTGCACCAGATGGACGACTTGATCAATGCAAAGAAGGAACACAAAGCGGAAGATTGGAAGAGAGAGGAGACTCCTTTACAGATGAAGTTGCTTAGTTGTTGTTTTTTTCTTCTTTTTTTTTTAGTCTTTAACCTGACATCCAACATGAAGCGGGGGGCTTCTGCAGAAGGTTTTAGTCAGAGAAGAGGCTTGCGAAGGACTGCCGGAGGCTACGGATGGTCTCGGCCTTGGCCTCGTCATCAGTCATCGTTCCCCGTAATGTCTCTGTGAAGGTGTTGGTCAGTGACTGAGATTTACTGCACAAAATAAAAAAAATAAAAGTCATTATGGGCAAAGAGGGAAAGGGAAATGGTAAAGTGCACAAAAAGTCCTTCATCTAACACATGTTTCAGAAGAGGAGCTTCCAAAGGATGAAGAGTGGAGGTCACTGGACTGTCCCAACCTTTATATGCTTTGCTTAATTTGTGTTTTTATTTGTTATACCTATTTAAAAATACTTTTTACACCCATCCATTCATTGATCACAGACATAAAATGACAACAAAAGCCAGAAAACTAATTTGAAAATGTCAACAGCCAGCAAAGAAGGTTTGACACAGAGGAGAAAATGAAAGCTGATCTGCTGGACTTACTTCAGATGAGGCGACTGTTTCTGACCTCCGGGTCCAGAGGAGGCCGGGATGGGACCGGGCTGGAAGGCCTGGCTGGGGGAGGTGGTGGCAGAGCGGGCTCTCTGAGGTGATCCCTGAGCCGACTGGGATGGAGAGGCTGAACCGGAGCGGTGTCCGCCTGGAAACACACATGTTGTACTTTGCTTTACTGTGTCATCAACAGCTCAGTTTTTGCATTGTAGATGAATCTTACCTCGCCTGGGCTGTGAAGTCTGAATTAGGAGTGATACAGAAAGAGAGAAGTGTTAATTTTTTTTAATAGGACAATCATGCATTAAACCACTTTTGCAACAGTAATGTGGCAGCCACCAGAATACCAATTAAAGGTCCAGTGAGCGAAATAGAGTGACATCTACTGTACTAAATCCCACACTGTAACAAACTAAGCCCCACTTCTTGCGCTTTAAAAATACACTGGCCACAGAATCATAACAAATTGCATTAAATCAAGGGTAATTTTGTTGTGTTTTTCATATATTAGCAAAAAAATTTATCAATTTGAATTCATCTTCTTTATAAAGTCCAAAAACTGATAGCATGTTTGAAGCTGTTGAATTCACAGTTCAAAATGTTTTTGCAGTCGGTTAAAATAAATTATCCATAAAAGTTCCACTTATCCTCAAACATATGATAGAACAGAAACATTGTGTGCTGTTTAATGACACAGTTACACTGTTTAATATAACTGGTGTTATAACAGAAATACATATTAATGGGGACTTTAATATTTTCAAGGCTGGGTACAACGTTCACCGAATGCGAATGTGGCGGCCTGAGAGGCTGATTTACATGTTACCTCCATGTACAGGTGCAACACTGGAGCAATGCGACACAATGTAATGCACCTTACACGTTTCTCCGTCGCTTGAGTTGAAAAATCTGAACTTTTGTGTATTGTTGTGTCACAACAACCAATCAGGAAGCAGATGTGGCTGTGATGTTGAGTGAAGGACGGCAGTGGAGACGAAGCTGTTTTCATTCAACATGGAAGACAAGCTGATAGTCTGTGGTCGGCCATGACTCAACTAGTTATTACTGCCTACAGTAGACAAGTCCAGAAAGGGCCTTGCATGGAGAAAAGTGAGTGAGGAGGCTGGAGTGGCAGGTAAAACTTTAAAGTGAAAGTGTCAGTGGATAGCGCTATTGTATCACTGTATTTCTGACCTGTGCTGAATAAAAACTAGGGAACATCTCGCATTAATGAGAAAACATCTTTGTGATCACCAAAACTAGGGAAAATATTCTGTGGACTGATAGGAGAAAAATGGAACCTTTTGCGAGGTTTGCATCCTGTCACATCTGGGATAAAACAAAAAGAGAACATCCTACAAAGGACCAAGCAAGGTAGTGTGATAGTCTGGGGCTGCTTTGCTGCTCATTTAAAAAACAAAAGCACATCAATAAGTCCACCTTCGATTGACTCAAAAACAGATTTGGGGTGAACTAGTTAAAGAATGGACAGAAATCCGATTGAGATGCTGTGGTAAAAAAGAAAACATTTCTGCAAAGAAGCATAGGCCAACATTTATCCCCAATGATCACAAACCCTTTTTAGTAGGTGTTGCTGACAAGGGTGTCACTAAAAGTTACTGAGCTAGCTTTTTCCCTTTAGAAACCAAATTATTTGTCTAAAATGTTTCACTGTCCAATATCAAAACGAGTTTGATGATCTGAATTATTTCAGTTTAACAAAATGACAAAAGCTGATGAAACCTAAAAGGGGTAAACCCTTTTTAACAGCTCTGTATGTTTAGGTTTGGCTTACATATCTATTTAAATGAGTCCCAGTGGTAATACTATCCCCTGCTATTTGATTAGTGATCACTATTACCCTTGTGGACATCCATATTTTCAGCATTTAAAACTTTCTTAGCATCAACAATTATAGCAGCTGCCGTAGCTCTGATGTGAGGTAGTCTGTACCTTCACAGCGGAAGTCTGAGGTGTGACAACTCCCAGCAGCACTTGGGCCATCTTGTTAATGACCAGCTCTGTAATGAGCTGCTTGTCCTCCTCCACATGCTCACCAATCAGAGGCATGGAGCTGTCCATCACCTGCAGAGATTGGAGAAAAGAAATCTGAAATGTTAACATACTACCACTAGATGGCTCTGTTGCATCTCTCATTTAGATGGAGAGATCAGTTATCTAGATGACTTACTAAAGGCCACCAAGAAGATTAGTCATTTTTTTCAGGGCACATGTACAGCTATGTCATAGAGGTCAGAGGTTATAAGCTTTACAACCCTCTGCAGGCCCTAAATCCAATTAAGAGCCGGATGGGACCAAATCCTCCGCATATTCCCAGGCACCGCAGTGCTCACCAGAAAGCCCCTCATTGTGCATCTGTCATAGTTAGTCCTTCATATGGTGAAAACCACTTTGGACTGCTAGAGCAGTTTTTTTATTTAGTAGTTTAGACTTTCATCTGGGATAACTTCACATCAGTTCATGATTTTTAACTTCTCATGTTGCTTTAATAATGATTTCCATGAATTGAAGACCATATTTATAAGCCACTAGTCAGTTAGATAGCTTAAAGCAGTACATTAAATACCCAAATAATAATTGTAATTGAGCTTAGAGTTCACAAACCAAAACCAAGTTAAGTACTATACCCTTAAATATTAAACATCCAAAGCAAGAACTGCATTTCCCACCCCTCAAGCCTCCGTGCTGGTCATACTGCTGAACCACAGACCCTATGAGGCCTTTAGACCTGATGGCCTCCTCCCTGCGGATCAAAACAAGAATCAGCAAAGGATCGCGGCCGCTGGTCTTGCTGGTACCGCGGCTGACTGCGCTGCAGTTTTCCCCTCATGGCGGATGAGGTGGCTGCACCGCGCCCCGGCCGCAGGCTGTAAACACAGCTCCGGGCATGGATGCATGCGCTGATCCTCCGGCACACACTGTTCACCGAGCATAGGCAAGTCATGTGTTACAGCCTCACTTGGCAACTTCTTGCTGCGGGTTTTATTGCTGCTGTTAGATAAATACTTTCTCAGGAGGGGTTCTGTTCTGTTCTGTTCTAAACAGCCACTGGTTTGTTGCTTGTTAAAGAGCTGTTCCGTGACCTTTAATAGCACAAAATAGAAACGATGCATCAGAAAACAAACCCTGAAAAACCCTGGATAAATTGTTTCAAAAGTAGATGGGGGTATCTGTCTGATGGTCTGTTTTTTCTGCCTTGATTCAAAATATGAACATTTACATAGAACTCTTAAAAGCTTGAAGTAGTTAGGCTAACTTGATCTAATATCCTATTAAGATTATAAAAATTCAACAAAGTAGAATGTGCATCTCAATGAGGTTTGATTGTCTGATCAAAAGTACCTCCTGAAAATAACATTCTTCAAGCAGGTATAAAACCTACATTCTGTTAATCAGACATTTTGTAATAAAAAAGTTTCTTCACTGGCCCAGTGTAATACTCTAATCCTAAATGTCAAACTGTAAGCAGAAAACCATCATAATGAACAGAAATAAAGGATTGAAAACATCGGTCTGTGTGTAATTATTCCATATAATAGGTTTCACTTAGTGAATTTAGTTGCTAAAATAAATGCACTTTTTGATAATATTGTAATTTATTTCATAGAAACAATAACAACCAGGGGCAGGTCAAAAAATATATACGTTCTCTGATAAAGACATTAAATTAAAATAAATAAAATGTGTTGTACCTAGTGAGGAATTTGAAAAGATTTAAGCCAGTCTACCTGATAATCTAGAGACTTTGTGCAAACAATCTTTCTATTAGTATTTTTTTTTATCTCCTCATAAACATAAATTGGTTTCTTAAAATGTCCTTATCTTGTTAACAGAAAATGCCTAAAATGACCAACAAATGTTACAATTTACATTTCATGTGTCTGTGGCGCTGTAGGACTGCCCTGCAAAAACAAATAAGATGATGTAGAGGAAGTGTTTAAAACTGATTCCCTGACACTGTTTAATAGTAATGTTATATTTACCCTAACCCTAGTTCACCACATCCACAAACCCTTTCTGAGTTCTTCCTCTTTTTATTCACCCTGGGAGCTCCATGTTCTACACGTTTGCCCAATAGAACCACTATCACTCCTCTGCACATGTGGGAATCATCTCAGGCTTGCCTCTCTAACTTTGCTTCTAAACCACTCTGTGGACAGTGGACATCCTCCACTTTAAATAAATTTGCTTCTTTCAGCTTGGCTGTTTCACTTTTGTCCCTCTCGTTCATAAACAGTGCGCTTTGCTTCTTCTGACTTATTCCTTTTCTCTCCAGACCGTACCAACTCACATTGGCCTGCTCCCTAATTTCGCTACACATCACAGTGTCGTCTGCAAAGCATCATAGAGGTCTAGGTCTCCTGTCTATTCATTATGATTAGAATAATCATAATGAATAAAACCTGTGAAAAAGTAAACCTGTAAAAAAAAAACTGACTTCATTTTTATTCTGTCTAATCATGGATAAATGTCGATATCTAAACCTGGTTTCTAAACATTCCCTTTTGGACCAGATTTTGCTTGAATTAAAAGCAACACATTTAAGACTAACCTCATTTTTTTCAAACAATTCTAAAAAAAAAAAGGGTTAAAATTAGTTTGTATCAATTTATCTGGTAGCTGGTCAAAATATGATGGACATTTCTTTAATGTGTGGGTGTAATCTAACAGATCTGAGTGGTTTTAAAAAGTGTTTTTAAAACCTTTAGAAGTGTGTCCTAAAGGCACGTCAGCAATACAGGGGTTAAGTAGAGACAATCTGATGAAAAAAGGTTTTAGAGCCACAACCTAAGACCTAAAGAGTAGTGACTGTATGAGAATAAATACCCAATCTGGGCAACTGAAAGCATGGAAGTGCAATTTAAAGACTTCCCATCTCTGTTTGTGCCCATTTCTTGGCAAAGGTTTTGGTGGTGAGGAGGGGTGTGGCACTGCGTTTTGGCCAGTTAAGTCATCACCACACAGGACCGAGCAGAGGCCTGGCAAACCATCCCCAGGCCCCACTTCAAACAGTGTGTGGTGGCAAGTGGAGCCGGGATCCACCCTGCTGATTTATTAGGACAGAGTCATCCAGCAGAAGGCTGGCGCTGCAGCTGGAACACAGAGGTGTTTTTTTTGCACTTTCACAGAGCAGCAAAAGTCTGTCTGTCTGGACAATGCATCCTGTTGCATGGGAAAATTCCTGGACACCTTTATTCTTAAATTACATCAACAGGAGGAATGGGTGATTCAAATTATCTTGGTATTATAGTAGCATTCTCTTTTCACAGTCATCCTAAAGTTTTGAATATTGTCACATGTAGTAGATCTTAAAGGTTTAAGCACCCTTTATAAAACAAAAGTTTTTTTCTTAAAGTAAATACTTTTTCCACCTTTATTTGATATATATCCTATTTTATTCAAGTGAAAAACAAAACTGTCAGGGGAGAAATTCCCAGACATAAAACAGGCAGCAATATCCTGGTTACACAAGTGTTCACACCATTAATCTAAGACCTTGTTGAACCGATTTGCGGTTAAATTCCAGAAATCAGTCTTCTTGAGTTCCCACCTGCCATCAGTTACCCTAAATCTGAAGATAAAGTTCTGTTGTCCCAGTAGGATTTTCCTGATGTGCTCATTTGTGTCCTTCAGATGAAGCTAACATTTGCAAAGTAAAAAAAAAGATTTTTGTACCTGGATTATTGAGAAGCACCAAGATATTTGCCGAGAGGTTACAAAAAATCATAATGATCCCTTTATGTGAAGGGAATTGCGGAAACGTATCAGTCGGGAAAAGTAAAAAAAAAAAACACACACACACACACATTGACTTACTATATAGAAACATCCTCAATAACTGAGGAAATTATGAACAACTGTTGTTTTACTAAACCTAGATATTTCTCCAGAACTTCAAAAAGGCCACATGGAAAGCAGTCAGGGGCTGCACAGTGGACCAGTGGGTAACATGGTTACCATGCAGCAAGAAGGTCCTAGGTTCAAGTCCTATCCTTGCCCTGGGTCTTCCTGCATGGAGTTTGCATGTTCTCCCTGTGCATGTGAGTGTGTGCAAGAATGGTTGTGTTGTCCTGCAATAGACTGGCGACCTGTCCAGGGTGTACCCTGCCTCTCACCAATTGACAGCTGGAGAAAGACACCGACACCCGTCAGGCCCCACAAGGGATAGACGTGTTAGAAGATGGATGGATGGAAAGCAGTTAGGGAGGTTACTATGAGACCAAACGCTTACACTTTTGCCCCAAAGGTTAGCATTTGCACAAAACAACCCATTGCAGCACCCTCAAAAAAGTACCTCATTTATATTTTCCCTCCATACAGGTTTGCCTTTCTGTAGACCGGACCGTACAGGATTATAATATGTCACATTAAAGGTGGAAAACATGTGCAAGGAGAGACTTGGTGCTTACTGTAACATGTAATCATATTCCCACAATTGTCCTTTCTTACAATGTCGACTATTGTGACTTCCTTATCATTTTTGGAATGTTAAAAAGTTCCTATGTGGATATCTCTTAAAGCTTTGACACATCTCCGCAGTTCTTTCATTCACGCACAACTGTCTTTTGTGGCACCAAACTCAGGATTTCATGACATCCTTTCACAAATGGTGAGCAGAAGAAACATCTCAGAAAACTCCCTGCTTTCGTAAAGTAATACTTTGTGAAAAGTGGTAACGCGTCAAAGCCATTAATCTAGTGTGCGGAGGGAGTACCATCCAACCAGGCGTTAAACCTTCAAAACTAAAGAAACCAATAGTCCAACCTACAGGGTTAAGCTGGTTGAAAAGAAAACGGGCTAAAGATGCAGAAAAGATCTATTGTCCTACTGACTGGCATCTGCTTTAAAAGCCAGGTACAACAATCAGACATGTGGCACAATGTTAGAAGGAATTGACCGTGGTGGAGGATTTGATTCTGCCAACAGCTGCAGAAACAATCTGTGAGATGAGCTGCGAAAGTCTTCAACCTGGTCCTAGTGCTCTGGAAAACTTCATGTCTCATCCCGGTTCCCAAGAAAAAAAAAAAAAACACTCAAGAGAGCTGGGTGACTTCTGACCAGTAGCACTGACATCAAACATCATGAAGACATTCGAATGGCTGTTGTCCTATGTTCTCAGACCCCAGGTCCACCATGCACAACATCCACTGCAGTTTGAATACTAGGAGAAGGTTTAGGTGGAGGATGCCATTCCCCTATCTTCTCCAGGGTCTACTCACATCTGGACAGGAAGAGTGGCACTGCGAGAATGGTGTTTTTTGTTTTCTCCGAAGCCTTCAACACCATCCAGCTGCTGGTGACATGGATTACACTCTACCTCCTGGAGAGACAACAGTACATCAGGCTTAAAGGCTGCCTGTCATTCACTGTGGTCAGCAGTACTGGAGCACCAGAGGGGACCGTGCTCTCTCCTATCCTTCACCTTGTACACATTGGACGTCCAGTATAACTCCGGGCCCAGACACATAAAGAAATACTCGGCTGATGCTGCGATAGTTGGCTAGGTGGGGAAGTACAGGAACCTAGTTAAGGATGTTTTGAGGTGGTGAAGGGCCAACCATCTGCAACTAAACACCTCAGAGACCAAGGAGATGGTGGTGGACTTCAGAGGGAAGAAACTGCATATCCAACCTGTGTCCATTGTGTAAATGTGGACATAGAGATATCTGGGACTGCAACTGGATGACAAGCCGGACTAAACAGCAAGTATCAACATTCTTCACAGAAAATGGCAGAGCCGTCTGCTTGGGTCCTTCAACATCGATTAAAAAAAACTGCTGCACATGTTTTTACCAGTCTGTGGTGGCCAGCGTCTTCTTTCATGGTGTAGTTTGCAACAAGAAGACTGGACAGACTTGTGAGGAGAGCTAGCTCAGTAGTAGGCTCAGAGCTGAACTCCGGTGACAGTGGCAGAAAAAAAGAACCGTGGAAAAACTGCCGTCTATGCTGTAAAATGCCCACAACACCTTCATCAGGAAGAGGAGTGTGTTCGGAGGCAGACTGCTTGACCCAGTCCAGCTCTACCATCAGACATAAAAACACTTTTGTCCCCCTGGCCATCAGACTGTTCAACAGTTTCTCATCATGGCAGCGAGGACAATAGACAATGGACAACAAGACAATTTCTACTCACATTCGTAATCCTTACTTCCATTTGTACTGTTTACTGCAGCAACTGTGTTATCAGTTACTTTCAGTTTAATATTTCAATTCACTTTTGAGATAGATTTAAGATATATTTTGTGCGCTACTGGAAACTCGAATTTCCCCTGGGATGAATAAGGTATGTATTTACCCATCTATCTACTTTAGGTTACATTGCCAATATGGACTCCAACACACAGCATCAGCCTCTGGAATGAATCAAATGCAACTAGTTTTCCTGTTTCCAACTCAACATGTCTGTAAGTGTAACTAACTTGCCACTGTTCCTGTTTTGTTTTTTTTGTTAGCTATTGCTTGGACCATGGTTTGCACTAAGTCATAGTGATTTGTTAGAGAGCTACCAACACGAGGTACTGCTCAGGAATGGTTACGCTGCATGGACAACTTCTTTGCTGGGAAAACGTTTGGGCATGCAGTGATGGTGTGGCGTTGTTGACAGGAATCATGACGGAGTCAGACAAATCGCTATGCGCTAGGCTAAATGAACCCAGTGTTTTCTCCACAGTGGGAGACTGGAAGCAAAAAGGGATGCGACAAATTAGCGACTTCATCAAGAATACTGCTGATGTTTTCGAAAGCTACGCCAGGACAGACCAACAGTTTCTCTGTCAGAGGAACGAGAGGTGGATTTTGAGTGTATATTTGAACTGGGGAATCAGATCTTTTTACAGCTAAACGTGCCTACCTGTGGGACATTTTTTTGTATCCAGAGGATGACAAATATGGAATTTGGACCCATCTTCTGTGGATCCCACTGAAAATATTGTAGCTTTTCCTTCATGTCTAGCACCTAGGGCGGTGAAACTCTTCCTCTAATTCCCAACCACATATCTACATGAATCAGTATTCTCCACTGTGGCCACAACTAAAACCAAAGCAGGAAAGAGGCTTGGAGGCTCCTCTGAGAGAAATGCTTTCTCCCATCCCACCTAGACTGGAGCTGGTCCTTTTGGAGGCACAGACTCACGTGTAAAGCTGAATATAAAGAGGAAGTTGTGGCTTGTCCAAGCAATTTACCTTTGAAGTTGTTTATTTGTTGTTGATGAAAATGTAATTCTAATCTAATTTTCCAATTCATCTGCAGATTAAATAGCTAACATTTTATTTTTATGTGTCCTGTCAGGCTGTGTAGCACTAAGAATTGCTTTCTTAGTACCAAAGAGAACCCAACAGATTTACGTTCCAAGCACCTGTGGGCGTTTGTGAGAGTGTGCTTGTGTATGTAAGGTTTTTACAAAAGGAAAATGCTAAATAGTGGTTGTGGGGAAACAAAGACCCTCCCCCAGGGCACCAAGGCAGAGTGCGGGGAGACAAGAGCCCCAGATATCTGAAAGGGCCACCAGAGAGTGGGACCAAGAAGGACCAACACAGGGATAGCTGCATCCCCCATCCCAGAGAAGAGCAGGGGAAAGCCCCATTTAAAAGCATCTTTTGCCTCACTAAAAGAAATCCTCATTTAAAAACTGCATTATGTATTTACTCATATTTACACACCAGCTTTATGAAGCCTAGGTGGAAATTCAACTGAAGAAACTCAATTACTTACATTCATCCAATCAGAGGCTCATCCGCCTCCGGCACAAGCCAATCAGCTTTGAACCACACCTCCACGAAGCCCAATCAGCATCCAGAGTTCATCTTAGAAGGTCTTCAAATCCACATCTCAGCCTGCTACCCAGCCAAAGCGTAAGGGGTGGTTGCGCAATGTCTGATTTGGACTCAGATGACCCTGATTCAACCCATCTCATATGTAAGAAAATGTAGCAGAAGATGACTTTTGGAGATTTTATATGAGGGCATAGAAGCCTAACATTGTGCAGATAGGCAGCTTGGTTCATAGGGGTTCTTTGGTTCCTGGGCATTCACATTTCCTCTGACATCTCCTGGACTGAGAACCCCTGCCACCTGGTACAGAAGGCCCAACAACAGCACTTCTTTCTCAGGAAGTTGCAATGGATTGGACTTTTTACCCAGCTGCTCGTTGAGTATTTTAGGGCCACAATTGAAAGCATCCTGTGTCTCAGTGTGACTGTGGTATCCTGTGTCTCAGTGTGACTTCGCTCTCAGACTGCAGGTCTTCTGGTGGTTCCTAGAGTCTCTAAAAGTAGAATGGGAGGCAGATCCTTTAGCTATCAGGCTCCTCTTCTGTGGAACCAACTCCCAGTTTTGGTCCGTGAGGCAGACACCCCGTCTACTTTTAAGACTATTCTTAAAACTTTCCTTTTTGACAAAGCTTATAGTTAGAGTGGCTTATGTTACCCTGAGCTACCTCTATAGTTATGCTGCTATAGGCTTAGGCTGTTGGAGGACATCAGGGCCTATTTTTCTCACTCTGAGTTCTACTGTTCTCCAGTTTTACATTGCATTACATTGAAATGACTGTTGTCATTTCAGCTTTTAACTTTCTGTTCTCTCTCTTTTTTCTTCATAGTAGGTACACCTGGTCTGGCGTTCTGTTAACTGTGACATCATCCTGGGAAGACAGATCACCCGCTACTACCATCTAATGTAGAACAGATTACTAGATCAATGTGTGCTTCTGTGCTTTTTTGTCTCTCTTGTTGTGTCTCTGCTCTGTCTTCTGTAACCCCCAGTCGGTCGAGGCAGATGACCGTTCATACTGAGCCCGGTTCTGCTGGAGGTTTTTCCTTCCCGTTAATGGGGAGTTTTTCTTCCCACTGTCGCTTCATGCTTGCTCAGTATGAGAGATTGCTGCAAAGCCATGGAAAATGCAGACAACTCTCCTTGTAGCTCTACGCTTCTTCAGGAGTGAATGCTGCTTGTCGGGACTTTGATGAAATCAACTGGTTCCCTTATATAGAAATTTTTTGACCAATCTGTATAATCTGACCCACTCTGTATAATATGATTGAATTGACTTTGTAAAGTGCCTTGAGATGACACGTTTCATGAATTGGCGCTGTATAAATAAAATTGAATTGAACTGAATTGGTATGGAAATGTACAGCACAGGAGAGGAAGGATTTAGCAAGTGAGCACGGTTTATGCCACAAGGGTTCAGAACAGGGCAAGGTGTATTGCCAGAGATCCCACCCACCATCAGGTAAATTAAATAAGAAAACTAATAGGCTTAAAAACTTCTTCTTTCACAAAACTGTGAAGGCTATTGTCCCCTGCTACAAACCTAGCAGGGGACAAAATGTCAGTTAGGCTACTATGCTGATTTAGGCTACTGTTTTATGCCTTCTTTAAGATGAACATGACAAAAGGAAGATCTGAGTCTGAACTATGGAGAAAGAAACCCAATTAAGGTAGTAAAGTCGAACTTAGCTGTAGGTCCGTTGTTATTCAGGACTGTTTTAATTCCTGTGACATTACACATGCTGGTGGCAATGTTAATATAATTTGCATTGACGCCATTCTTGTATTATTACATAACGTGGATAAACCTCTTTCAGATTGCATCAAGCAATGGTTGGTCGTGTTTAGGGGGTGTTACATGCCAAATCACGTCACCCCCTTTATGAGGTGCCACAAAGCTGCAGTTTGCAGCAGATATAAACAGCTTTGGTTAGAAGCTGAAGTGCTTCTGAGAAGCTTGTTGCTTTTTATGAGGGAGAAGTGTCATGGCTGCTGTCTTGAATTAAAACCAGGACTCCAGACTGATGCAATGACAACTCTTCTACTTTTTGTTGAATTGCATCCAGGGCTGGAAACAGAGAACCAGATAGATCGGACAGGGAGGGTAATGGTTTTCATCAGCGAGCGCTGCTACTTAACTGCGTAACTGGTTTCTCCGTCCAAACTCTGAGACAACACCTCTCTGGGGAGTTGTGAGACATTGGCTGAGATAGTATGAGGCTTACTTTCTTCACAGCTGACCTCACCCAGCAGAAGATAGAGAGCTTTCAGGCTAAATACGGGACAGTCACACTCGTACTTCAAGCCAAAGGAATTTGTTCCAAAACCAAAACTGATTACACATGATCCAGCTGTTTCTCTGAATGATCTCCGTCTCTGCTGTGACTGTGGGATTACTTGACTTTGCTCTTTTCACATAATTTTATTCTGCCTTCAGTTGCTGATTTTGTGATTTGCAAAAAAAATGGATTTCAAAGATATATTGGATTTAATCCAGTAAAGCACATGATATCAATAGTGATGACACTTTAAGATGTCACATGTCTGAAAACAGAATATCACAGCACAAAACAAATAATTTGTGATTATTAAAATTTAGAGAATTAAAGATCTGGCCACTAATCACTGGTTTTGAAAGTTAGAGAAACGTTTAAGGGGAAGGGATCTTCAATGGAGCCAGGTCTACTTTTTCACAGTTTTTGATTGTAATGATAAACACAACTGAACAGAGCAACATAGTATTACTGTTTGACTTGTCCCAGAGCTAAACTCAACAGAGCATCTGTGGGCTCACCATAAGAGGGCTGTGAGATGCCCTCCTAACCTGAGCGATTCAGAGAAGTGGTGGGCAAATATTGCAAAGTTAGAGAGTGGCTGCTGATAAGACTCCAAGGAAGACTGAATGCTGTGATGGATTAAAAAATTGCTTCATCGAAGTGTCAGTGTGACAGTGTGCTCGCCTATATCATGAGATTTGCCTGTTTTCAGAAGTATTGTACAGGATACATTAGAGGTGGACAAAGTGTTCTGGGTGATTTATCTTTTTTTCCCCAGTCCTGAAAACCTGACGTTTTGACTAAGACACCAGACTTTCGCTCAGTTCTTTCTGAAAACAGGAGTCTTTGTCAATCAATGAAGGATATGAATGCAGATTAGCATGTAAACGTATGAGATTATAACCAGGTGACTAATTTCCATCTCTAGTCCCATGGCAAGGCTGGCTTCAACATAGATAACAATAACAAGCAGATGTAACACTACTTAGTTATATATATAGACTATAACATTTCAAACAAACACAATTAAATACAGTCATGTTGACATATCTGGCTTTCCAGTAATATATTTACTAAAAGAAGTGAGCGGGAGTTCCTGTATGTTACTCAGAATTTAATTCCAGGTTTCAATAGATATAGTTGTCTGATAATACAATTAGTTTGATGACCAGTGGATGAGCAGTAGAAATCTGCAACGGACCAATTACCCTTTCAAAGCACTGTAAAAATCCTGAGTAAAATAGCTTCAACTGTTGGCAAAGACAGCAGGTTTCAGCCGCTTTGACTGTTTTTGCTGGTTGTTTTCAGAAAACACACTGACCTCGATGATGTAGTCATTGCCATCCTTTCCATGGACAGCCTTCACGGCGCAGATGTCTAGGCCACCGAACATTTCAGCACAGGAATCCACCCACATGCGATATCTGGAGTCACACAAAACCAAAAATTCAACACCCAGTAATCCCCGGCCAACTGAAAGGGACAATCATTTGCAAAACAGCATATCTGTAAAAATCTATCAACTCCATCCAGATTTGCACTCAGAAGCTTCATCAAACTGGTAAGGCCGAAGGAAGTTATGACATTACTGAGAAACGCATTTGTGTACACAAGAAGAGGATTGTTGTAGAAAACTCTGGGGCAGCTGACCTGTCCGTCATTGCGATCTGTTCCAACATGGCAGAACCTGTGTTGGCCTTCCAGTTGCCGGAAATTGATGTTCTCCTGAAAATGCCCGCCCAAAACGGAGGGAGAAAAAAAAAAACAGAAGATCAGGGACCTTGCGGGAGAAACTATCACACAATCATCAGTGATGGTGACTGGCACCCACGCCTTTTTTTATGGACATGCTTTATTGGCGAGACAGGAGGAAACGGGGGATCAGATAAGTTCTATCATTTTCCTCCATTTTTTTTTACTGCTGCGATATGCAGACATGGAAATTAGCAGGGTGTTAACGCAATTTCTTTTCTGCTTCACACTTCACTAACTTTGCAGAGCACTTTGTGTTGCCTCCAAATGGGTGTAAGTTAAATCACACTGGAAAATGTAGTAAGTTGCTTTCTTGTTCTGACATCATCACCAAGAACACCTGCAAGTTCACAGGCTAAGACTAGATGCTAGATGTCCCACTAAAAGGGCACCTTAAGGGTAGTAAACAGATCTCAGGGTCTCATTTGATGTATTCATGCCCCCCCCCCCTCACACACACACTCATTTTTTCATGTTTCACCACAAACGTTTTTATGTAATACATATTGGAGAAAAAAATAAGTTGGTTGGTTACACTAGATTTTATTGAAGAGTACCTGAGGAAAGGGAAAGAAATGCGGGACAATCTTTTCCAATGTTTGAAGGGCAGCATTTGTCATTTTCATAGCATAACATCCTAATAAAACACATTGAAGGTGAAGATGAAAACATCTGAAAAAAGGGGAATTTATATTTTTGAAAGGCACTTTCTATGACATGGCCAAAAATCTGCAGGAGGACCAAATTACATCTTCAACTAGTTTCAAGTAGCTTTCTCTTAGATTTATTTAGGCTTACAAGCATTTCTCATCTCTGAAATCTATCTGAAATTGTAGCAAACCAAACACAAGGTGCTGCTAGTGCAAAAACCTCCTACATGTAGGCCTTGTAGTTGTTGCCAATCTTCTGGATGCGGATATCATATTTGGACTGGACATAGGGCTCGGTGGTAGCATAGGTCCCAGCCAGGGCCAACACGCTGGTGATGTCCTGGAAGTCTTGTTGGTTCTCCACTTTGATCTGCAGGAGAGAAGCCCCTCGTTAGTGAGTGGCTAATTACAAAGCGAGGCGCTGCTGCCAGAGCTGGCAGCGGCCACTCCGAATCCCACAGGAATCTCACACTTGTACACAGACCGGATAATGAAGGGTCCCTGGATGGAAACATGGCCGGGGGCGGCTTTGATCTACGTCACTATCAAGTTATTAGGCTGCAGACTGTAAACACAGACTGGAGGGAAATGACGCTGTGGCAGCTAATCAACACAGAACATGTCTGTAACATAACATTAATTTTCACAAGATATTAGTGATTGTCCTGTAAGTCATTTGTTTTTATCAAATGATGCATTTGAAAAAGCACTCATCTCAAGTAAAAAGAAACTACATACATACAAAAACCAATAATTTAATCAATAATCAATGTTTATTGCAATTTTGTGTTAAAAAACAAACATTGCCAACACTTTGACTTCCTGTCTTGTTTGCGGTGGAAACATTAAGTCAAAGTGTTGGCCATGTTCAGTAAAAATGTCACTACTGTACGTTACAGTATAGTACTAGCTGATGTACCTGAAACTAACAGGCTAAACTACCTGCTAGCTATCTTCTGAAACAAAGCTATGCTAATCCGAGCTTGGGTTGTGTTAAAGGTTTAACAAACTTTATTTCCATAGGGGTTTTAAACACTGATGGGACATTAATGTTTGTGTTTTCCGGTTCACTCATTGCACGAAATGTGAAAAAAAGTTCTTAAATAATGTGTTGAACTTGCTAACATTTGCTGCTATTTAGCTTCCTGCTAGAGAACATAACTAGGGTTTGTTTTTATTTTCCTCTGCAATCATCCGATAGTGTCACAAGCATTCCTACAGCATGAATAGGGTACATAATGTTGATTAATTGTATTTTGTGTAACTTAAAGGAGCAATAAGCGAAATTTCATTATTTTAGACAGAAAGAACCAAAAAACAAAGTGATGTGAAGAACTAAAGGTATCGTTTTAGATGGACTACGGTATGACGTCACACACCATCTCTCTGTGTTGTTATCCAGTGTCTTGTTTACAAAGCTGGGCCGGCTCTGCGTGCATGTACGTGCATGTGAAAAGCTCCCACTCAGGGCTTAGCCCCTCCCTGCCCATAAAATGCCAGTGTTGCTTAGGCAAAAAATGGCGGAGAGCGCACCCAGCGGCACAAAACGCTCTCTTGCTAACAGCATAGTAAAGTTATGAGTTACTTACTTCTTCACTAGACATTTTAATGGTCTCCTTTATATGCTTTGTTTTGCTTCTGGTTTTCTTGCATGTAATTGCCTCAGAACTTTTACTTGTGTATTTTAATTACATTTTAATATATTTCTTATTTTATTATATATTTTCTTTTGACTGTAGCACTTTGAGATTTGTTGAAAATGTAAAGTGCATCACAAATAAAATAAAATAAAATAAAATTATTATTATTTAGTAAAAACCCATATATTATTATTATTATTATTATTATTATTATTATTATTATTATCCTCCGAAAGGAAATAGCTGTTTTGCTGTGTGTTTATCCTTTGCAAATATGCGCATACGAGGCGACAGGTGATATTGGGAGGAGAAAGAAATGGCTGGTTGCAGCTGCAGCAGAGGTAGAGAGAGGCGTGGCTTGATACATATCTTGTTTTGGTCTACACACAGTGACAAAAGCCCCACCTAGTGTTGAGAATTTGCTTATTGCTCCTTTAAGGGTAAGCTATAAAGATAATGACCACATAACCCGGCTGCACTCCCAATATACCTTCTGGTCTTCTGTCCTCTTAAAGGGTCCCTCGACCAACTTAAGTTACCAATTTGGGTTTTAATCAAAAATTAAGTTTCCTAAATGTTAGTGATTTTTTTATTTAGCAGTACATTCTTCAAAATTGCATTTTCTGCCATGTTTTTGTCATCCATGGGTCCCCTGGCCATCCACAGTCCACAAGTCTAAATGTGTTGTTCTGTTATTATGACACTCTTGTTGTTTTCGCTGTTGGTAGGTTTCAAAAATAGGGTTTAAAGTTGCACCATAGAGAAAGGAAAGACAAAAACATCAACATGAAAAACCTATAGATTGTGGATGCTTTCAGTGGTTTCTAGGGCAAACAAATCCCAAACGACAGAGTATGAATTTTCTGCATGGAACAAAAAAGTCTTGTTAGAGATGGCATTGTAGAAACAACACTAGCATAACAAACAAGAAGAAAACTGAGCATGAGCGAGAATGCCCCAAAAAACTGTAAAGGGTTTCAAAAGCACGGTGGGCAACTTTGAAGTGGTTCTAATAAACAGTGTTACTTTGAGAAAAAAACAAGAATATACTTGTTAAAACCAAGATTTGTAGCAGTAAAGAAAGTAATTTAGTCCCACAAATTAGCTTGAGACCCAAGTAGTAAATTACATGGGCATACAAACTAATTTCTTTGTATCTCCATGACTTAATCATGACTCAGCAGTAGGACCTCCTAGCACTTTAGAACCTAATGAAAAAAAAAAAATGTCCTGCACAACAAGGACATTTTAGAGGCCCTTGAGCTGTCTGGAAATTTCTACGGTATCTCGATTCTAACTGTAATCCTCCAGACAGAAGCAGGAAAAAGGTTTAAAAGTGGAATCTAATTTAAAAAAAGAACTTTCTGTTAACTTGTATTTGGTCACAGCTATTTGGTAACTCCATTACTTCTCAAGAATAAAAAACAATAATAAACTCTAATGACAATGTTTTTTTTTCTATTATAAAGGACTTGCGTATTGTTCTTCAGGGGTGTTATGTAACCAGTAGACATAACAGTTTTTTTCTGCAGTCATCTTTGAATGTTTTAGTCAGTCGAACTGGAAAAAGACGAGAACAAGGGTTTGTTTAAAGTCCACTGAGAGGCAGAGGAAATTTGTACCGCATACGTCTGATTTCTGATTCAGTTTCCTGTCTGAATCTAAGACTCACCAAGGCGTCTGTAAAAATATGTTTGATTTACCTCGGTGTAATTGAACCCATTTCTTGTCTGGAAATCTAGTTAGTTTAAAAGACTTCAAGTCAGAAGAGCTAAAAATACAGAATATTTCCTTCAAAAGTGTTTTTTTTTAATTCTCATACATGATGTCTCTTAAGATGTATGCCTTGTTGCCAGTTAGTATCTCAAAAATAATGTTCTAGTTTCCGACTCAATGGGAAACGGATGTATTTTGGATGTTCTGACCCTGTAAGATGTAAACGTTCTGTGGGATTTCATATAAGGTCATAACAAATCCTAACAAATATAAGAATAACAAATCCATATAAATGTTCTATTTCAAAGAACTCACCTTTCCCATGCCAGCATGAGCATGTCCCATCTTGACTACCACTGGGAACGAAGGGGTTGTGATCTACAGACAGGAACATCAGGACAAAATGAGTATAAAGAGCATCAAGTTTTTCCTGGGTCTACTTACTTTGACATTACTTTGTTAGCCTGCTTAAATTCCACATTTGAAGCTAAAGCAATGCGGTTTGGCCTCCTGGGGGCGCTAGAGGCCAGCTGTGCATATCACAGTGATATATTTAGGCTTTTGCTTCCTACTTGAGTATAAAGAATGTGTGAAACGAATTTCAGGAACAGCAATGCAGCCTTTAGCTACCTTTCAATACAATAATTTTTATTGGTGATTTTTTTTTTAATTAGTAGCTATTGCTAAATGCAGCTAATGCTAACCACCAAGGCTAATGGTGGATTTTGCAACAGTGATGGAATTTTAGAACTTCTGTTAAAATCTTATTGGCTTATCAAAATGTTAATGTGAAGTACTTATTTTTTCATCCATCCATTTTCTAACACGTCTATCACTTGCGGGGTCGCGAGCGGTGCTGGTGCCTATCTCCAGCTGTCAATGGGCGAGAGGGAGGGTACACCCTGGACAGGTAGCCAGTCTATCGTAGGGCGTACTTATTTTTGTGGGTGGAAAATAACATAAAACTTGACTAAAGACATATTTTAGCTCCTGCTAAACTAACAGTTAACAACCTGATGTTTTATTAATGTTGCAGGCTAATCAATCTTTTAAAAAATAGTACATATCAATATAAACACCTTTTCACATAGAACAAGTACTGTAAAGGAAATTAAAGGAAAAGTACTGTACCTTACAGTACTGACATTTTTTCCTGTAAATTATATTACAGTAGCAATAGAGTAAACACTTTTGCAAAAGTTACCAAAAAAACAACAACATCTTTACAGTGTAGTATGTGTCAATATTAGCTATGCACACTGTTGTCAGTATTACAACAAAACTGTGTTGGTTCCCGGACCAAGATTTTAACAAGCAATAAATCAAAATAATACCAAAGTATGTAAAATAAGTAAGAGATTAAACAACAATAAAATAAGAATAAACCGGTTTAAGACAGAAAGCAATTGCACAAATCCTCATCATATATATTGCACTTACAAGCAGGGGTATGTGTGCATGTGTGGGGCATGCTTTTTGTATGCCCCACAAAAATTGGCAGGCCCCACAAAAATTGGCAGGCCGTACCAATCCCAAACACATCGTTATTTTCTTTAGTAAAGATATATGTCTAACGTGAAATTTACACCAGATGTTATTAATAGCCCAAGTAATTGACACATACAAAGAAATCTAACCAAATTAGTTATTTGTTAATAATTATTAATAATTGATTTGTACTATGGTGCATACTTCTACAACTTTCTGTACTTGGTGTGTCGAAATAAAACACTCAGTAGTAGGTTTATTTAGTGTTGCAAACTAAGCATTACACGGCTCCCTCCAATGCTAAATTTAATTGAAAGAACATAGACAAGATGGCACTGCGTTTGGTCTAAAAATATATTATGTAATTGTAAAGTGTAGGACAAAAACATTTACAAGAAGACATCAGAGTATATATATGTGTGGGTTAAAAGCAGTTGCTAGAGTGAAATTCTGACCACAGCAAATTTTCTAAAACAGTCTGACTTTCAACATCTATGTTTAGGCTACATTTCGACAGGCTACATGGTCTAAACAATGCTCACTTTTCAGTTTATAAATTTGGGCTAAATAGGAACAACAACTGGCCAACCCCAACCTCATCAAAACATGTCCATGGACTTCCAGTGTTCCAACAGGGAAGCAAAATTAATTCTGGCTTAAGATCCTGGAAAGGGAGGTCACATGTCACAGATGGTTGTCAGACAAAGGATTTGAGGAGATTCATAGCTTAATTCAGTCCTTTAAATATCCTGGAAAACATACATGTGGTTAACCCCACATAGTAACACAATCAAAAGCGGAAACGTATTTCTCATTCTGGACAATTGGGGTTGTCCAGGAAGGGACTGGCTTTCAGGCCATGCCGCTAAACCTAACGCTGACGGTCACTGGGAGAGGTTTGGGGAATGATGACATGTTATGCTATAGAATGAGGTTCTGGGAAGCTGGCTGGAAGACCGCATGTCATTGGGACGGGTTTTGACAGGCCACAAACAAGCTATTTCTCATAGTTTGCAGAGTTAAAGTGGATGAAGCATAGACTGATGATTACTGCAAACCTCCATGTGGTTACACACCCCACTTTAATCTGATAAACTTGTAAAATGGGAAATCCTCTAAAGAGGGGATTTTTGTTATTATTATTCCCACCCCTGTTTGACATCAGTTGTCATGCTTCCATACTCAGCTACCATCAGGCTTTTAGAACAAGTTCACTACATGTACTTAAACTACCATTCAAAATGACTGAGTTGTTACAACTTTAGGATATAAATGTTATACTTTTCCCTGAGGCGTACGGAACAGGGCAGACCTGCAAACAAAAGCAAAACAGATGAGCTTTTAATGCTTTTCATACACTCTCTCAATGCTGCTGTATTGAAACGCATCTTTCGTGGATCTAATTATGAGGAAATAACAGACATGTTTTCCAACATCAACTCATACCATGTATTTGAGGTATGTGTTGCTTTTGATGTGCTCCTGTTCTGATTAGTGCATATGCACTGGGATCAATGGGTTGAATTCACAATGTTCTGCTATGTCAAGACAGGGTTTGTAACTTTTGCCACCTTCCTCTTTTATTTATTTTTTCCATGTTAACTACCCATTAGATAAATTATATTGAAATGCTGTTTGAGTACTCCCAAGTGGACAAACAATTACTTGCCAAATTAATAAAAAACAAAGTCATGGTATCAATTTAATTTTCTTTTTAAGCATCCAGCATGCCGAGTTGAGTAAAATATTTGCATAGCATAGCGTGTGAGAGTAGATAATGCTTTAATTGGGTCATTGCAGCAATATTTGAGTCATAGTTGTATGGATTCTGTAGCAGTGGGGCAGAGGTGTGGAATGGATGGTGCACGGGAGCAGCAGAATAAAAGTAGCGGTGACAGACTGTCTTTTGTGTGGACCATAAGTGTGATAGCTACAGTGTTAAATGCTTAGGAAGGCAGTGCTGGAGAGCCATTTCTCTAAGGCATCAAGTCTTTTTCCTTAACTGAAAGGAAGGTAAGATAAGCAGTAGTATGACAAGTGTATAAGAAACCTAAGAATAGAAGATCTCAACTAAGCAGCAAAACATGCTCAAGCCAGAGGCGCCAGACCAAATTGAGAGAGGAAATATAAGAACAGACTTTCCAAAAAGGAAGGAAGCGTGCTATCATTTCATGCACACCCTCCCTGCCAGTGCTCTGGGCTTCACACTGCATGCTGCTGTGAGGTGCTTGAGGGAGTGAGAGCAAATTACACTAACAAATTGTGACCACATGGGCCTGGACGACAAGCAGTCAACGCATTGTGATGTTCTAAATTTCTCTATTGTTGCTTTTTAAGTGCAAGAATCCAGAAAGGATGGAAGGGTGCATTGAGAAATATTCTTGAAATCTCTAAGACCTGTATACTTGTGAGATGTAGTATATGGAAGGAACTGATAATCTCCACTTAAAGAACAAATAGCCATGCGACTTCAGAAAACCAGCATTGGAGCAACATAACCACAATGCTTCTCCTTGTGTAATGATTCTTCCTTGATCCTGTTCCCTGTCTCTGACCCCGGGGTTCCACTGAATGCGAAAGCGTCATGAGAGCGCCGCACTTTCTGCGGACTGCCAGTGTGTGGTTGGACTCAGATCAGGCAAAGATGGCGTCATCGCTCGATAGTAGTGTACTGTACTTGTAAGCTTTAAATAGAACGATAAACCAGTGAAGTGGTTATTGGGCCATTACTACCCACGTCTTGCGTACCTGCCCTTTTTCTAATGTCTTTATAAAAGGGTTGTGTGGTATCATATAAAATGGTGTGATTTTCTACCTCCAAGGTAAACGTTTCGTCGTCCATGGAGTCAAGTATTAAGTGAGATCAACTGGTGGCTTAGTGCTGAAACCCCAGGTTATGTGTTAATGTTTCACAGTAAAATCCAAAGTCCAAAGTCTACACATGTAGTCTTTTATTTTTGAACTTGGGTGAATCCACTTCGCTTTTAATCAACTGACTTCCTGCCTGAACGATCCGCTCTGCTCTAGATTGACATGGAATGAGCATCAAAAATAGCACAGCCGTGTATTTTAGAGAAACCTCTGCCTGATGTGTGCCTTATTGTGAATGACCCAAGCCTGGACAACAGATTCCCTTTCTGTCTCTGCCCCACACCTAATCTGCCTGAAGCGGATCATTTATTCAGTGATTCAGATCATTTAAGCAGAGTCCTTGGACCCACCCAACAGAACCAATGCAACCTCCCAGCTTCTAAAAAGGTTAGTGGCCTTTATTCAGTGCACATTACATCACACTGAGTTGGTCTCGGCAGCTAACCTTGTTCTTGTCCTTGCAGAAGTTCCTGAGTGCGCTCCAGTCAGTTCCTGTTCCAGCAACACCAATATTTCAATAAACCTTTTAAAACCTATCCTGTTGTTGGCAGAATTTTCATGCCGTCGGCTTCTGAACTATTACACCCCAAGGTGAAGTCAATCTGCAGTATCAACATGTTCAACATGTGATATTATGTAGAGAAGAAAGGGTACATCTTTTATTATGAGCATCACATATCAAGATGTGTGTGCTTTACTCTGTACATTTCAGACTTCCAGTACAAGTCCAACTTCTGTCATCTACACAATACAATACTCAGATAGACAAGAAGCTGAGTACAGAGAGCTGGTGGGCCACTTTGTGGCATAGTGTGGGAAGAATCATCTCATCTTGAATGTGAACAAAACAAAAGAGATGATTGGAGATTTCAGGAGAAACAGGGTTAGATCAAACCCTATTTCCATCATGTGAGAAGAAGTGGAGGTGGTTGAGGAATATAAATACATCGGTGTTCATCTGGACAACAGATTGGACTGGAGACTCAACAGTGAAGCTGTCTATAAGAAGGGACAGATCAGACTGTACGTCTTGAGGAAGCTAAGGTCCTTCAAGGTTTGCAGCAAGATGCTGCAGATCTTCTATAAGTCTGTTGGTGAGAGCATCATCTCCTCTGCCATCATCTGTTGGGGCACAGCTTCAGAGCCAGAGACCTAAAAAGGCTCAACAACCTGATAAAGAAGGCTGGTTCTGTTCAAGGGATGGCTGTGGAACCTCTGGAGATGATAATTCAAAGGATTCTTTATAAAACCAAGAAAATTATGGACAACCCTGACCTTCCTCATCAGGAGATTGTCTTGGGAAAAAGCGGCTTCGGTCAGCGGCTTCTTCAAATTCGTTGTAATACAGACCGCTACAAGAGCTCTTCCCTGCCAACAGCCATCACTATATACAATAACTCTTTGTAGAATTTGGATCAATAGGAGTTACAACAACATTTAATTTCCTTTTGAGATCAATAAAGTATATTTGAATTTGAATTAACTTGAGATACTGTATATATGTTTCAGACTCTTATTTTGAAGTAAGAGATGAAGCGATTCTTGAATTGCCCTGTTGTGTGGATGGAGCAACATTTACTGCTTATCAACAACAATCATAAATATCGAGGAAGCCTCCTCCTTTTGGTATCTAGCAGAAAAAAAACGTGTCATATCAAAATGAGAATGAGCAGTAGGAATCATGACGATAGCCACTTAATGAAGCTAAAATGGTCATGTGATTTGGAGCTTCCTAAATTGGTGCAGGACTGTAAGACTTTTTCACTGCTTTGAATTAGCATGGAGTGTATTTTTCCACCTCTGGCTGTCAAAAAACAACAATATAGTTTAGATAAACATGCAGCATTTTTCTCCTTGGAAATAAAACTACTTTAAATTCAAACTTGTGCTCACATTTTTGTTGATGGTTCTATATTGGAATAACAGTCCCAAATTAATTTAAATGCCATGCCCTTGATGCCTGCATGTAAACGTCTGACATGGAACATGCATAAGAAAGATATCTGGATTTCGACTATCAGCTGGAACTAAATTATTATAACATTATTATTATTACTATACAGCATCTGTTTTTTTCTCAGTTTTAACAACAGCAAGGTTCATCACACGTTTACAACCTTTAGAGGAGTAACGTGCGTCACATGACGCATGATAACAAGCCTGACGTTCAACACGTATCTGAGAAGAGCATAGCAGAGCGGATCTCTGTCTGTTTCACGGAGAGTGTGTTTTAGGCGGAGGGGGCAGGAGCCGCCCACTCTGTCTGGAGACGTTCCTTCCAGTCATTCCCATCAGCCTGTCAATGACGGCAGAAATGCCGAGGTGAGACGACCACATCCTCTGCGTCTGATCAAACACAACCGTCGGACGGAGACGTGCCCCGACGCTGTTGTTTTTGCTGACCACAAAAAATATCTGTTTCAGTAATAAATCAGGGCGAAAAAGCTGGCTATCTTTACAGGAACTTCATCGGGACCTTATGAGTGTTTATCATCATCCGCAGAGCTGCCAGAAAACATTCTTTCAAGCCAGACACTCTGTTGTGCTTGTCAGTCACAGCATCCCTTCCTTTTCCATTCATTTAAATATAGTAGTTCCTTTGACAGTTTCTTCCATTTAAGGCCACTTGCAGTAATAGTAGTAGTCCTTTCAAACCAACAAGGAACACGACATGAAGGGGATCCCACTAAAAACTACAAGTATAACTCCTCTACAACTATTTCCGTATTGATTAACCGCTTTATTGGAACTGGCATTTAAACAGTTTTCCAAGCTTAAGCTTCAAGCCACAAAACAGACCTGCAAGAAAGTATTCTGTGCCGCTCATGTACATTATAGCTTTATCGTTCCCCTCAGACTAAAGGGAGTCATTTTTATGGGAACGGTCATTACTTCCCAGAAAACTGATATATTTAATGAGACTGTTCAACAAAATGTGTTTCGGTATTTCAAGAACCTTGGTGAGCCGAGGCCTCCACAGACCCTCAGATGCGGCCGTTCTGCTTTCATCTGAGCTGCATGTGCGCCCCTCAGCCTTTTGTTCCGAGAAGGAAAACCTGTCAAAGGCATCCAATGTGGCAAAGATGTTAAGAAGTCACATGCTAAAAAAGCTATTTATATGGTAGGCTACTTCGGCAGTCTGGGTTTTCTTTTTAAACAGATTTCAGTAAATGTGGCTGACGATCAGTACTTCGACGGCACCCGTGGAAAGAATACTTCAGAGAAACCCATTCACCAGGGACCCCTGTTGTTGACTGTTTTTGCACAATTTGCTGTATGTGAGTCAAGCAAAGGGTGGGTTGTTGGGAAATCACTGTACCATGTAATGGTCGTAGCCTGCTAAACGGTTTTCATAGCAAACATTACCACAGTCTAAATCTAAACCAAGGCAAAAAAATGGAACAACTTTTTAAACTTAATAACTTTCATGGTCTTTGGGATAGGGGTGAAAACAGACAAAGAATATGAGATAATATACAATATTTATTTTAAGAGCAGACGTGTCAAAAAAAAATTCACATTTTTTGGGGGAAAATAAAATATTATTCTCTCGTATTTGATAAATTAGTATACCATCCCAACTGAATTCACTAAGTGAAGCACATTATAGATTCATTAAAAAAAAATAGACTGATGCTTTTGAGCATTTAGTCCATGGTGATTTTTTTCCCCTTACAGCTAACATTTAAGATTAGAATATTACATTAGACCAATGAAAGAAAAAAAAATTAACACATAAATTTGGGCTTAATGAAAAGTATATGAAATATTGTTTTCAAAAGGTACTTCTAATCTGACAATCAACTCTCATCAGAACACATATTTTAATTTATTGAGGACATCTGTAGTCCTCTCTTGTTGTTCTATGTAGAATGTCGCAGTCTAGCTTTAAAGAATCCATATTGGTATTTAAGCTTTTTAGTCCTCATGACGATGCAAAACTGAACTGCTCAATTTATGCGTTTTCACAAATTAAACAAAGGTTTTATCCAATTTAAACCATTTTAAAGAAATTATACTGTTCAGGTTTGATTAGTCTGAGTATTTTAGATATTGAGTTAAAACCGGGTAAAAGTGGCACTTAAAGGTATACTATGCAACCGGGGTTGATTTTCCAGCGAGGCTCCCCCCAGAGGGCGAAAGTAAAAGTGCAGTGTCGTAAAGATGCTCAGCTGTTCTGGTTTCTCCATCAAGCCAGGCGCGGTTGTTTTGAGCTTAGCAGACAGGCGAACGCAACAAAAAGTGGAAAAAACGGCAGTACAAACAATGACTAACACAGTAAAAGTATGAACATCAGGGTTTCCCGCAGCTCTACCTTGGCGAGGCGGTACCGCGGCGAGGCGACGCCGCGGTACCGCCTCGCCAACATTCAAAAAAAAAAAAAAAAATAAATAAATAATAATAATAATAAAACTCGATATGCTTGCATGTTTATTTGACATTAACACGTGGTTCTTTGTTGTTGCTTTCGCGCGTGCATATAGTGAATGGCAGGGCAAAAACACATGGAGTTCTCGGCGTAAAGCAAGACCGACTCTCGCGGTCTTGCACGAGACTTCTGAGCCGAGGGCTCCTGCAATTGCAAGTACGGTATTTCCCCCACAGACCACCAGGGCGGCCGAGAAAACCTTTGTTCGACCTGAAATTACTCATTTAATCATCCAAAACGGTATGGAACAGATTAATTAACTGAAAAATGTTGCATAGTATGCCTTTAAGTAGTGAACTGACAGGACACTCCAGAGCAAATGTCAGCTGTAGTGCTGTTGATGGTTAGCCAGTTGTGGTACACTTACCATGCTTTCATTCAGTCATGTTTTTTTTGTTTTTGACTGAGTTTCCAGCAAGTTATCAGGTAAACAGTTGTTGTCAACATCTTTATCACCCAACTCCATCAACACAATAGGGCAACAGCTCAAGAACTATCCTTGAAATTTAAATCAGAAGTCTAAAAAATCTTGCTCTGTACAGCTTAAAGGGGACATATCATGCTTTTCAGTTCTTCCTTTTTGCTTTGAAATCATTCAATTGTGGTCAACATAGGGTGGAAATGCAATGCTTTGGTCTGAATTCCTTATTAATTTACCCCCACATTCCCCCTTTTCACCCCTGTTCTGAGGTGCGTCTGAGAGCAACTTGTTTTGGTGCTGTCTCTTTAAATCTAAACACTGTTGCACACTCCTCAGCAAGGAAAAGTCACTGTTGGCTGTCCTAAAAGTGGCTGGAAGTCATTAGATAACATCATAACCTAATTTGCATATTTGGTCATGTAATTGGGACCCAGGCAGTAGGAAAGAGAAGCAATGTCAATGTTGGCTAGAGAAAAAGTGATTCAAAACCCTCTAAATATGTTTGAAACTAAAAATGAACGTCATGAAATGATGAATTAATTTTAATGATATTCTTGAATCCAAACTACATTAATAGCAATTTTCATTATATCAAATTTACACAAAAGAAAAGTTATCACGGGCATACACAGTGGACCAAATTTAAATCAAAACCTAAAATATCAACTGGTAAGCTCATAAAGAATACTTCAGCGCTTGCAGTGCATTGAGAGTAAAACCTGTAGGACGATAGCGCATGCTGCAAAAACCAAAACACATGGTGCATCCATCTTGCCTTTATGATCTCTTAATTTTTACTATGGCCTCTCAAACCTGCCACATCAAGGGGGAGACATGAGGCGTGATGGTTAAGGCAGACGGCGAGAGCAGGGGAACCCTGACCCAGAAGCCTTTTCAAGTGTCCGTCGGCAGCTACACCAAAGACGGCTATCCCACATCAAACACCGCCTGCGGATTAAGAGGGCTTCAAGAGACAAGTAATGTTTATGATAAAACTCCGCTTAAAGTTATTCAGTTCATACACCTGACAGAAGGACTTGCTTCTATAAATTTTGGTTCCGTCATATTATAAGGGAAATTTTAAAACTCTAATAGTTCTAAGAAAAGTGCACAGTTTTGCAAATATTAGGCATCAGTCAATAGTTTTAACTGTTCAAAATATAGGAACAGTACAATTCTCAGGAAGGAGACTTTTGTAAGAGAAGAGTGATATGTTCCTAAGCTCAAAGCAATATGTCAGAGCTACCGTAAAGGGAATGTTCATGACTCATACGGTAGTTCCAGTATACACCTCCAAAAAAGACATTTACAAGTTGTCATAGTAACCCGCAAGGATAACACCCACACCAAAACAGCAGCACATGCCTTTGCGTTAAAGTATGCGTGTAGTAAAAGCTACCTAATGTGTCTTGGTAATTAGTGTTGTGGAATTTGAGCTCATATGTCTTCTATTAGAGTCTGTTCCTGTGCATTTCCATGCGGCAGCCAGCTGTCTGGAAAACACAAGTTAGTCCTAGAGGATGGAAGGTTCCAGGGCAGAGGCTTTTCTGACGAAAACAAGCTGTTAATGGAGGAGTAAAGGAGACAGTTAGTGGTAGTCTCTGTTGGTCAAGGCTTTGCTTAATCACAAAACCTTATTTTGAATTTCGAAGATTAAGAAATAGACAGTCTATGATATTAAGGGTGTAACGGTACACAAAAATCATGGCTCTGTATTTTTTTGGTTTGCTTAATCATGAGAAACAAAATTTCCACTGTAAATCCAGGTTTAGATTAATTTGGATTTGTTTTGAAATCAATAAAGGATACGTGCTGTATAGCTGGATGGATGGATGGATGGATGGATGGATGGATGGATGGATGGATGGATGGATGGATGGATGGATGGATGGATGGATGGATGGATGGAGCACTTCTACACATGTACATTCTCCATGTGTTCAGCTATAAACCAACGTTTTATCCATTTGGCTCAGAGACATACCCAATCAGCAGGGCTGTACAGGATATTTTAAATATAAATGTACGTCCTTAATAATATTAATTTAGCTTATAATGTCTACCCCTATTTTACAATTTTTTTTATAGTTTTGGTGCTTACTGGTGTCAGAAAACCTGCATGATACTGCCTAAAGTATTAACTAATGTGCCTTCATACACAGATGAAATAGACATCCATCCACATGGCTTAATAGGATACCAGCCCAACCTTTGCTGGTACAAAATGTTCACTTTTTCTGGCAGGGCTTGCCACAAGGTTTAAGAATACTTTTATAGGAACTGTTTACCATTCTTTCAGAAGAGCACTAGTAAGGTCGGACACTGATGTTGGACAAGAAGCCCTGGTTTAGAGTCTCCGCTCTAATTCATCCAAAAAGGGTTGCACTGAGTCCAGGTCAGAGCTCTGGACTGGCCAGTCAAGTTCTTCCACATAAACGCCGAGCTCTGTGTCTTTATGGACCCTGCTTTGTGCACTTGTGTGCAGTCATGTTGGAGCAGGATAAGGCCGTCCCCAAACTGTTCAAACAAAGTAGACAGCAGCGAGGGTCCAACATGTCCTGATATGGGGAAGTATTCAGAGTTCCTTCCACTGGAGTGAAGAGGGTGAGCTCAACTCCTGAAAAACAGTCTCAGAACACAAAACCCTCTGCACCGAAACCTTAACCTTAATACAAAAAGCGAGTTACAATTAAGAGAACTATGATCCTCTTCGAGACACCGACTGTCAAAAGACACCGTCTGTCTTTTGCAGGGACACTGTCTCTGTCTTAAGCTGGGTTACTAAAGTTAAGCTTAGTTAAGTGCTTAAAACGCTGATTTGGATGGAGATGCGAGCCGCACTAGGACTGAGAAAGAGCAAGTTAAGAGATGGATTGTTGAATGAAGTGTTGTTTTGGCCACATTAACGTGAGTGAAGTGATATGACGGTTTATGGTGCTGCTAATTTTGACATCTACAATATTCATCAACTTTTCTCTGCTATTCCTGGATGCATTTGAATAATTTAAAATGAAAAAAATATATATATAATAAAAGTGACAGTGGATCCGCCCTGCGACAGACTGGCGACCTGTCCAGGGTGTACTCGCCTCTCGCCCGGTGAACGCTGGAGATAGGCACCAGCACCCCCCACGACCCCATGAGGGATTAAGCGGTTTGGAAAATGGATGGATGGATGACAGTGGATCCATCTGGATCTGTCTTTTCTGTCGGGAAATTGTGAGGAGCGACCGGAGTTTTACAACCATCTTCGGGTGAACTCAGTGGAGTCTTGCAATGTGTTTTTTCGGCCACCGTTGAAGCACATAAATTCTATAATAGCAATTGAACATGGCACAAAGTGCACCGGTCACTGTATGCATGTATATTAAGGCTTAAAACCTTAAAACCAATGCCTGTGAGCTTTATGTTCACGTCCGCTACCTTCACTCCACACACAATACAGTGATAGGGGGGGTTCTTTGGTGGCCAAAACTTTCGAACTCGTATGAATCGCGCATGTGCAAATGTAATGCGCAATTCGCTTATTCAGTCAGGAAAGTGGTGCTGACATAGCATCTGCAGAACGCAGACATTGCCAGAGAAGGATGCAGTTTATCTGCTCCAATAATCCTGTATCAGTGTGCTTTTCACCACAGTATCCAACACTTTGCATGTTGAAAGGTGTGGATGCAGCTTTAGCTCTCTATGCACTGTTCTAAAGGTGATCTTTAAGCTCCATGAGGTTTGAAGGTCTGCAGCCATTGACTGTGTAGAAAGTTAGTGACCCCTGACGCTACAGCCTTCATGGCAGAGTGAATAGTGTCCACTATCACTTCCAGTTGACTTTGAAATACTTAGGAGGTATCCCATCACAGTGCTGTGCTGGAGTTTGCTACACCTGGAACACCACCTGAGAGCAATCCATTATTTCACAAAGGTTTGTAGAAACAGTGCTGGATGTTATACCCCTGTGGCCATGGAAGTGATTGGAATACCTAAATTCATCATTTTGAATACTTTTGACAATATAGCAAAAAGTACCCTATGTATGTGATTTTAAGGGCGCAAGGTCTCATTTTGTCAAAAAGCAAAAACATGAGAGCCATTGTACATGGTTAACCATGTACAATGTTTTCACACCCAACACAACCTCAGGTTGAGTCAAATAGATTGAGTTTAAATAAACACAGTATGATTAAATGTCAAAATTAAGTACAAATCCAGGTTGGACTAGAGTTGTGTTACTTATGTCCAGCTTCCCTGTGGTTTTGCTTTTACAGGAATCTAAGCAGGACAGATTAGCACTAATCAAATCCAACAATGTATAGTTCTTTTTCTGAAGAGAAAGACCAGCTGGGCTTCCAGCGAGCCGGCCCTGGAAAGCCCACGTCTGCCACATTCCTCTCAATCAAAGAGGAAAAGTGAAATGTCTTTCCCATTTCCCAGACATTAATAGGGTTCGGAAAAAGGATACATTTTGTATTCCCACTCCCATGATCCATGGAGTGGAATTATTCCGTCAATCCTTTCAGCTTAGTGAATTTAGATGGCGAAAACAATCACAGACCTGGATCTGCACCTGTGATGCTAGGAACAACTATCCAAGCAAAGTAAGAAAATATTGACCCAAGGGTCAACAGGCTTTTTTCCCGTACCTTCCCTTGTGTTTTCACACAAACAAAGATTGGAGGTCACAGCGACTCACTGTTGACAGTCGTTGCCTTCCCTCAGCTGCTACCAACCTTCTCTAATCACAAAACCTCTAAACTGTGTCTTTTTTCCTCGTTCCCTGCTTCGTATCCAGTTTTATGGAAACCATAATGAATTCGGAAAACTCTAAAAATGTAGCTTTACTGTAATATTTAGAATATAAAACAGACGTAGCTTTACTGTAATACTTAGGATATAAGACAGACAGACGTAATGAGTCTGGATTTGATGGCGTGGATGGATTGCGGCCTTAACTAAGTTTTCCACGGCGCTTCGGCTTGCGCGGTTCGCCACAGCTTCGTGCAACACTGTCCGGAAGATCCCAGCTTGCCAAGGCATAAATCACAACCCTCCGAGCTGGTAAGGAGCTATTTTCAAATACAACAACAGGCAGACCCAGAGGGAAGTCACGTGTTGTTTAAAGAGTAAACTCATCCAGCTGACATCCCCTACTCAACCTTCTGATGCCAATCCAGGGGCACCTAGCATAAACAGTCTTCTGCTCTTTTCTCCGCACTTTCAGTTTGAGGTTTAACAACAGCTGCACTGCTGTTTCCCAGGTGTTTACTGTGCCTACTGTCACTCAGACTAGAGTCCAAGCTCCGAGGGACGAATTTACAGCAATGATCCTGAGTTCATTTGCAGAATTAAAAGATTGCAGCAACAAAACCATGATAGGCGAAAGCACAGAAAGTAGGATCCTGAATAATCTGAGAACACTCCAGCTTAAATGTTAAAAAAGGACATTTCCTGCTTTGTGTTGCTGATAAGGTACAGAAGAAAAAGAGTTGATGCACGGTGCAAGAGGAGTCAACAACTTTATTTGACTGTAAAGGAAGGAAGGAAGGAAGGGCAGGTGAGATTTTTTTTTGACTGAGTGCATACCAGGGTGCAGTCCAAACGTCAGCACTGGCGCTGCTATTAATTAAGACACAGCACACAAGGAGGAGAGCGGGAAAACATCAAGGAGAGTGATATCTGGGAACAGCTGGATGAGGCCAAGCTGTGCCAGCAGCGGGAACGGGAGGCTGCAGGGGACAGTGCACTGCAGTAGAACAATAAACAACACAAGTCATTCGAATCAACTCAAAGTTCTCTGATGTGAAGAAAGGACAGCTATAAGAAGAAGGTTTGAATAAACCGTCATGGCCATGACGACTTATTAATGTGTTTTTTTTAAATATTTTTCTGAAAATCATATAACATTCAACTTTAATGAGTTTTAAACTCAAGAACCGGATGCTTAGGTTAGCATTTATACTAGGTTCTCTCTAATCTAGACACAGTGAAAGTTGTGTTTTATCATAAATTTACCTTCAGCTGCACCTCCATAGATTGAAATGTCACAAAAAACCTAATTTATTTCATATATTCAATTTCTGAGAGTAAACCTATATTATCTAGATTTATTACACACATTGTGATATCTTTCCTGCAATTTAGTGAATTGTCATTTTTAATATGGATATCACTTACTGTCTGGTAAACAAATTTCAAGACAGCAGTGTTCCCCATAATGAGGAAGGCCATATCATGGCAATAACACAATCTTTCTGTATTAAAAACAGTGTCTCATTGGTCTGATGTAATGGTTAAACTTTGTGAAAATGTTTCATTAGTTGTAAGCAAGTAGTATCCAAAGTGCGGTGTATGGGTCATTGTAGACCCTTTGACTGCAATTCAAGAGTGATACAAATCTGGCCTCAAAAATTGATCAGGGGTTGATGCAGATGTTTTTTTGTTTTTTTTTAGATTTGTGCTGACAAATAAAATTTTCATAAAATGCATGATGTTGGGAACAACACCAAGATTTTTTTGAAACATGCTATTTGCTGACATTTTATTTTTTATTAAACAGGACAACAAACATCCAGCACCTATTCAAAGGCAGACTTGGGTGCACCATTAATTAGACCTGAGTAAATGCTGTGAGAGTTTTAAGAGAGAGTAAATCCAGTGTTTGTTACTGAGAATAGATTTTAAAAAAAATTTTGGCCAAGGAAAAAAAAAAAATCAACCAAAGAAGAATATTAGGAAGTAGAATGTCTTTCTTTATATAAGGCTGACATGGAAAACGTGAGCAATAGCTTGTCTATTTTGTTTGTGTTGTCAAATGATTGCACGTTTAGCTTATTCTTAGCAGGTAAAAACAGGGTGACCAGATGTCTCCAATTTCTGGGGACAGTCCCCGATTTGGATGACCTGTCCCCGGAAATGACCCCGATTTCAAGTGTGTCACAATGGAGTAAAAAAGTTTAGTGCAACTAGAGGTATTTACCCGGTCCTGCCGCTGTCCCGACATAAAAGAAGAGCTGAGCTGAACGCGCCTTCTCCGCCCCATCGCCGTTGCGGATCAGTCAAAACAAACCATGCCCCAGGCAGACTTTTTGGGATACTATTAACTCGAACTAGTTACTTTTTAAAGTAACTAATCATCAGCAGTAACCAACTGATGAATAGATGATAGTCACAATAAACTGTGTCCTTTTTAAATGTTTGGGAGACAACAAGCCAATAGGCATGTAGCAGCTTTGTTTCTACATTAAAATTAGAATCCTTTTACTGATTGAAGTCATCTACTGTAATCAAAACGTTTCAGATGGAAATAATTAGTTTCTCTTACGATCTAGAGAAAGCAATTATGAATTGACTGTAATTTGTAAAAAAATTTTTGGTTTGTTTGAACTAGGCCTCAGGCCTGATTACTGACTGACCTGTAGAATCAAAAAGTGGCTAAAACCAAACCTGCTTGACTACTTGAAGTAGGCAAACAGTTCTCAAAAAGCAAGACATCATGACATGAGCTGAAGAAATTTTAAGAACAGCTGAAAAACAAAGCCACCTATGTGCATCAGACCAGAAGGAGGTCACAAAAACATTGTTAGGCTTTAGGACTTCAGTGAACAGCACCAAGAGCCATTACCCACAAACGAAGAAAACATGGAAGGGTGGTAAAAATGTCATGCCTACAGTATCAACATGTCTCAAAGAGCGCATTAACAACCAAATTACAGCAATAATTTCTTTTACATTACTTGGTTTAGATGCAACTGATTTAACCCGATTACAGGAAAAATGCATAAATCTTAGATTTTTTAATAAGGTATATAATATATTTTATGTCAGAGTAGTCCTGCTGATAAAGAACTGAGTAACATGTACCTCTTTCAGAGTTCAAAATATATTGCCATTAAATTATTTACATTTTGTGCAATGGGATTTAGCCCAAGCATGTGTTGCTGTGCAGCCTGCTTCTGTCAGTCTGCCACAGGGCAGCTGTGACTACAAACATAGCTCCCCACTGTCAGGGTGTGAATGTGTGTGACCACCCATTTGGGGTGGTCGGACTTTATAAAGCACTATACAAGTACAAGACATATATATATATATTGCTGCAGTCCTCAGGCATGCGTCCATAAAATAAGAAACGCATAAAGAGTTGCTTTTCAAAAACGGTAGGACCAGAAGGCAGGTCAGAAACCAGCAGAAGCCGTTGCAAAGGACTTCAACTGCAACTGATAACTCCAGCGGGGGAACAATGCTCCAGGAACAAACAGCAGGTGCAGCTCTCATAAAACAACGGCACTTACACTATCAGATAAACAGATCCCAAAAACACAGCCACACAAACAGCTGACATGCAGCAGGAGTAACAAAGACGCTCACCACTACCTGCCCAACTAGAAAGGGACGTGGAACATCATCTCACCAGAGTTGCAAAATGGTAAAAAATGACTTGGTTTATTATTATTTTGTTTACCTTTCAGATTTGTTTATATTTTCAGCGCTGCATAGATTGCGCTGAATCCAGATGCACAGCGTGATTTTGCATGCTCGAGCTTCGAAGGAACAGTGTCAACCACTCGTATAGAACATCATATATCCCATCACATCTGGCTTAAAACGAATAAAGTAACTGCAGTAGTGTGAGGGGCTAGCGCTGATCTGCTGTTAAAGCCCTGGTTAACCAACTTGGCGACTAACGCTGATTCAGATAAGCATACCAGCATGTCCAACTCTAAACGACTAAAGAATCTACAGGTTTTCAAGGGGCCAGGTCAAAGTACAGAGTTAAATCTGATATATATGTTTTGCCATTACCTTAAACATGCCAGTCACGCTCAAAACCCCGCCAATATGGATGATTTTTTTTTTAAAGTCCTGGTAAGAGTGGGTAATAATTTCTCCACAGCCTGAGGAAACGCCAATGTTTGATGGCAGTTTTAGCCACAACCAATCAATAGGTTCATGGTGCAATGAATGAAAACTGCATTTTGCATTTATTGGGGTTGTCTTTACCTAAAAAGGGAGCAAAGACCTTCTCAAGGCACTGTAAGTCAGTTTTTAATGACCTGCCAGAAATATTGATTTAACCAGTCCTTTCTGTAGTCCAAAATAAATCTGAAAATCAATGTGAGGCTAACAGAACTGACCTAAGTTTCAATTAAAATGACCAAACCATATACAGCCAGTGAGAATAAACACCAGAAAGCCGGTTGTGTGTGTGGTAAAACTGAGATAACAAGCAGAGATAACCTGACGTGTGTAACAAAGCCACTGTTATTAGAAGCTATCTAAACACCACCACGGATCTAGTAACAGCTAAAATAATAATTGCCTAAGGGGACGCTGTTACCACTCTGCGGATAAATGTTTCGACATATTTTGCTGTCGGCCTAATGGGGGATTGCGGCAATAAAAATAAACGCTTGGTGACTTATCTCCTGCTGTGGTTTGTACAGCAAAGCCTGGTGTGCAATGGTCAACAGAACCCACACCCTCTGGCCTCACCAGAGGAAGGCTGATCACCACCCACAGAAAGACTTTCCCATCTGAATGAAGCAGAAAACTCCTAACAACCACTTAGCTCAAAAACAAATATTACTGGAGTATGTGGCATTTCTATCAGAAGAGTGTTTCTTTCATCGTCCTCTGTTTATAAGAGCACATTGTACACATGTTTGGAAAGTAAAAAACACCCTAGTTACAAGAAAAAGGCAGCTCTGTATCGGCATGAGAGGAGAACTGGGAAACGGGAGAGCTGTGAGGAAAATCTGGTTCTTAGTTCCTTAAAACTAACTACTCGTGTTCCGTGCTTACTATGTAAAAGTCAAAAGCAGGATGTCACTACTTTAACTTCTTAAGATACCTACCAACCTGCAACCTGGCAGCTCATGACACATGATTGATGAGGCTACCAATGGATGTTATGGTGACACGGCCATCACATTCACAATCGGACCAAGTTTGTTGCATAGGACCGAAATCAAAACACTGAAATGTATGTGGTGAAATTTCTAAAAAAAAATAAAAAAATAGAGAATTTACAAAGTAAAACACAGATCCAAATTATTTGTATAAACAGGGATAATGTCACAACTAGCTGACAGTTACCCACTGATGAGGACAAATCTTTGAAACTCCATATAGGAGCCTAACTAGAGAGCTGTTTCCCAGTTTTCCAGTCAGACCTTGTGATTATGTTCATACCTTCCCTACACCTGTCACCATAGGCTACACTGGAGTAGCAAAAAGTCCAGCTTTGGTACTGGGTACTCTCAGCTTTCCCGGAAATGTTGCAAAAAATCCTATAATGGTTACCATGCGAGTGTTTTATAGCAATGTCACTTGAACGTTTTCAAAATGTCGCATTTCTAATTCCCTGCAGCAGCTAGCTGTGCTGTGGCAGGACTGGTGCTTGCATGGAAGCAGCAACGGTTTGTATGGTTTTCACAGTGGAAGAGTTTATTGGTGTCCTTCTCCAGAAAATAATTATAAGCATCTTCACTTATTATTTTAAGCTTTGATATTGTTCAGACATGAGAGGACAGATTTGCAGCCACATTTTACACTCTTAGGCCTGATTTCAACCTAGAAGTTTGGCTGCTCAGATGTCCATGTTGCCAAATAAATGGAATATCAGAAAAAAGTTAAATGGTTTAAATGTAAGAATAGACACAACTTTTTATTAGGAAAAAGGTTAATATAGTATTTCCTCATTTGGGCCCCACAATCAGCCTGCTCAGCTTCATTTAATTTAAAACACCTTTATTGGATTTCTGGTGAAAGCAAAGCTGTCTAATAGCAAATCCTGAAACACACAACAGCAGAAGGGTTTATTTAAGGATTTTTTTTTTGCTCTCTGAACTTGGTGATCCTAAAGCTGATCCCAGTAATTAATCAGTTAATCACTCCTTTAGGGTCTGTGCTCGCTGCTGTCACGAGGTGACCGAAGACATTCTGCTGGCTACATACAGGATTAATCAGAGACAGTAAAAATGGCCCCACTCCTTTATACAAGCAAACTTTCTGCTGATTAAATGTGGGTTGGATGCAATAATATGGGTCTCATCTACAGTTTGTAATAACAGGTACTCCCCCTGGAGCCTGAGGATTCATATGTTTTGATGAGAAGCAGCTATTACTGGAGCGTTCTTCACCACCCACAGAGACAATGAATTCATTTCACTTTAAAATATATATATTTTCCTTATCCAAAGTTTAAATGAGTAATTTCCTGTTAAGTCAGTATGAGAAGACACCACAGTCTAACTAATGGGTCAAGCTGAAACTTAACATACAGCACGGCTTGTTTTGACGAGGAGGAAAAAGGCATGGGGTTGGTGACGAGGTGATGTCATCTCTAAATTCAACCCTCCCTGATTCCCTCCACCCTGCCAGAATGAGCCGTCAGCTTCCTGTGACCCCCACCCCCTGTTGACTTGTCGGCCTCTGACCTGCTGGTGACTCACTTAAAGCATCTTCAAATGATCTCTCTCTTTTCGTCTCCCACGCTCACCTTCCCAAGCATGCTCAGGTTTCTGGGAAACACTGGTTCTTTACAGTTTACAGGGCAAATAACCAGTTTAATATACCACGTCACCCAGACAAGCTCCAGTCAGGGCAATACTATGGCACACTGTGTTACTTGCAGAGACTGGTCTATGGAGAAACCGGAGGAGTACACATACTTCTCAGCTTGAGTCCAATTTTCCAAAGAAAATGGTCCAAACACTGTCTTATATGTCGAGCCATGCACTTCTTTTCCTGCTCCACGACAGCTTTTACACTCATCCTCCCGTTCCCAGCTGTATTCTCCCTTGTATCAACAGCAATAGGAAAAAACAGCCGGGTCCTAACAGGTCTATGGATGACACCAGCTGAAGAACTCAGTTTAAATCAGAGCATAGTCATGAGTTTAAAAAAGCCCATCAAAGCCTTGACGCAATTTTAATTGTACATTTGGAGCAGTACTTGACAACTGTTGTTCACAGGTGCTCTCCATCTAGTCTGACTGAGCTTGAGCTATTATCCAAAGATAAAGAGGCACAAATGTTTTCCCTAGATGTTCAAAATTAGTTAAGACGTTCTCCAAAATCAACGAAACTTCACAAGTATGAACATTTTTTACAGGGCATTATAAAAACAGTAGAAAAGAAATAAATGAGCAGTCCAACCACCAGCATGAGCTGTTTACTGTAATTCTATTGGCTTTTTCAGGCTATATATAAATACAGGGCCATCACTACAGAAGCAAAAGTCTAAAGTATGGTTTTACCCCGGGCTCACATTGAATATGGTGCATATACGGTTGCGGCGCCTCAAGGAACACAAATAATAAAAAATCAATTTGTCCACTCACATCAGTCAGTGGACAAAATCAGTTGCCGGTTCGGTTACCAAGGCCGTGCGGCGCTGCAAAAAATTTGTTTGACTGGACGCCTCAGCGGTCCCTGGATCAAGCTCCTGAATTTCACGAGCCAAACAGGAAACTTCGGGTGCAATCCAGGATAAAGTTCCGGTGAACTTCAGAATATAATCACCGCACTAATTTAGCCAACTTGACCAGTGTAAACAAAACGGAAACACAGAAACACGAGGAAACAGAGGGGCTTTTGGAGGATGAAATAGGATATTTAAGCTCACGGATAACGGATTTTGCCCTAAAAATTTTAAAACCGTGGCTGCTTTTTAATCATTTATGAGGGACAGTAACAGAAAGGACAACATGAACTTCTATTCTCGCCAGCGTCATTTCCGCAGCCAAAGTCACAGCTGGCCGCTGTTTCCCTAGGAGCAGTGTGAGAGCACCTAGGAAAATGCCTAACTACGAGGAGAGTCCCATGTAGAAAAACATGGCGTTCCTTTTTGTGGTGGTTCGTACATATAAAAATCTTTATGATTCAGCCAATAAAGATCACCGTGATCGAAAAATTGTTAACAATTCCTGACATATATCGCTGTCACTAGTGGGCTCGGCCTTACTTAAGAACATAAGAGGCTTAAATGTTGGAAACAACTGTGTTTTCTACTTCTATGTGTAATGGAGTGCAGTATGCTTGGGGTAGGAGTGCAATGCTGCCCTCTACAGCCTAGGAGAATAGTGCTACTTCAGAGGAAAAGCGGCATGGAACATAAATGCTACAGATGTTTTGTCCCCACGTCTCATTTTCACACAGAATCTACAAGCGTCAAACATAAAGCAACCTTAAGTCAGACCCACGAGGTCTTCTTTTAAGTTTTTTTGTCACTATGGTCATAACTCAAATCAATATTTTAAGGTGTGGCAGAAAACATTATTAGACCATCTCTATGTAGAAACTAATAGTGGTGGCAGCATCATAAAGTTAATCCAAACTGAACCTGCTTTAATATAGGATTTTTTAATCAAAAAAGCAACTTCTCAAGCATAATAAATTTCCTAATGTGAAGGTTGTGCAAGGGTTGTTAACTTGACCCATGCATGCAGGCCTCAGTTCTCGACGCGGCCACCCCAGGTTCGACTCCTGTTCCATGGATCTTTGCTGCATGTCTTCCCCCTCTCTCTCTCAACCCCATTTCCTGTCAGTCTACTTTGAAATAAAATCCACAATTGCCACAAAGAAAAAAAAACTATGGTACATTCCATCCATCTATTATTTTTTGCTTATCCCAGATCTTTTTGCGGGGCAACAAGCTCAGGAGGTGACCCAGACTTCTCTTTCCCCAGTAACATCTTCCAGCTCATTCTGGGTCTTGCTCAGCTCTCCTTCCTGAGGGATGTGCGTGGGTAACCTCCTAAGGCTCCCCAGGGGTATCCCGATGAGATGCTGGAACCACCTCAACTGACTCCTTTCAATGGTGAGAAGCAGCGCCTCTGCTTTGAGCTCCCCTCAGATACAGATAGATTGTTTCCAAAATAAATAAAAAATAAAACTAGAATCGCTACAAGTTCACGTTGGAGAATAACGCTTAGTGTATCCTGTTCCATAACTGCTCCTAAGTTGGTCAACTAAACATTATTTTGTCATAACTAAATTAATTTTACACCTAATGTTTTTGCTAATAATTTTAGCACAAAAAACAAGTCAGGTTCCTTAGCAATAAGTGCATTGACTTTAGTGTTATGGTAAAAATGTATTTTGGTCATTTTAAAAGCCATCTTGACCTTTAACCTTGTAGCCAACAATGAGTTTCTGGGCAGAAGCTAAACTAACCTTCAGCGTTTTTCTGTTTTACTGTGTTCAGCATTGTACCCAGTCGAGGCATTCCCTCACCCTTAAGGAATTCCAGAAAACGATTTCCATGCTGTCATAAGCCCATGTTTATGGTTAGGCCTGGTGTCTCATTGTCTCATGCTGTAATATAACATAGTCATTTTGTGGGGTTTCCTGACCGCACACACACACCAAATATGGACAGTGGAGCACGGCAGGGGACCCTGTGTCTGAACGGCAAACACTGCGGTTACATTTGGCCTGCCTGAGTGGCAAGCTTCTGACCATTGATCATATTTTATTGGAAGGGGGAGTTCTGTTATGAGTGGGACCACGGGCCAGGGCCCTGTTTGTGTTTTCCTGTCTGATGTCTTAACTTTGAGACAGATGAATGACGTGCCAGTATTGGAAAGCAGTGAGCTGGACTGTTCAGTGGAGCGTTGGGGACAAGGTCTCCATGTTTCTGTACTGTTCAGTTAGCAGGGTGTGGGGAAGAGTAATAATTGCTATCAAAGCTTGATGAAAGTAACTCAGATAAGACCTTTGAGCTCATTTCCAACAATTTCCAACAATCTTTATGACAAACACAAATATTTCAGAGTACTTGGCTTTTATGATATAATAAGGCCTTTCTGGGTATTCTTTTTTTTTTAGTTTTTCTAAATATAAAGTGGAAGGAGTTAAGTGGTGAACTGGCCCATCTTTTTCTATTTGAAACAACTGATGGACAACAGGGACCATAATCACTAAAGCTGCTGTTACACACTTTCCTGTGTTACCACCGATCTTGGAGTATTGAAAATCTCATGGCCATGTTTAGAGTTTTTGCAAACTCTAAATATTCTACTCATCATTTACTGTATTCCCAGGTTGGTTGGTTTCCTCTTTTTCCATTCGACGTTGGATTCACCGGCATCTTTTTATTCATAAGGCATTACTACGACTACCTCCTCCTTATTTGATTTCCCTTATTTATCAGAAGCCTACAGGGCCGCACCACTTGCGCTCACAGGACTTATTTTTATTGACTATGCCTAGAGTCCACACTAAATTTGGTACAAAAGCACACAAAAGCATTTCATTTTGTAGCACCATCAGCCCAGAATCTGCATCAACCTCATTTGAAAGAGCTTGTCTCTTTATTCCTTCAAGGGTCTTATAAATGATTTATCAGATACAAAATCTATATGGCACTGTTTAAATTGATTTTAGGAGTGGGTTTTATTTAATGATGTTATTGATGTACTCTGTTTTTTGTAACTAACTGTTTAACTGTCTCGCTGTCAGGACACTACTGTAAAAGAGATCTCGATCTCAAGGAGTCTTATCCTGATTAAATAAAGGTTGATGGTGCAGTTTAAATTTGACGTGTTGAAACACAATAGGGTAGACATCATGACTTGTCACATCTTTAAAGTATGTTTCTTTTAATCATGATGCCTACAGTATCAGGTATTGGAGAGCAGAGTTTTAGCACCAGCAGCTGAGAGGCCATTTAGCAAGTTTAATAGGACTATGCGGACATATTTTATCCTGGTTCGTGTGTGGAGATGGAGGGTAAATACCAATAAACGGAATAAGCTCACGTTTCAGGAGATAAACAACATTTTACCACTCATCAACAAAACACATTTTTAGGATTAGGCTCAGTGCCTTTTTGACACTCAAGCGGTTAAGCACCATTAACAAAGCAAAACACAATGAGTAGAGCATATTTTAATTGTTTTGCCTTAATCAACTTTCTCAATCCAGGCAGAACCTCTTGCGGGAACCTTTTGGTTTAACAGAAGGACGTCTGATAAGGCCAGTAAGTTGTGTGCCAGTGAGTTGTGTCCTTAGTCTAGCAGTTGGGGCGACCATCTGGCCTGCAAAGCTGCAGTTTCAAATGCCCTCTTCTCTCTCACTGCAGAGCTAGGAAAAACGTATTTGTCAACATAATTATTGGCACCATTTCTTGTTGAAGAATCTGCCATTCTTTCAGATTCTTTTGAGCAGGAGGTCAGGCAGCCAGGGATAGTACACGAACAGCAAACCATTTCTTCAAAGATCTAATCTTTTCCTTGGCAAGTGAGAGCAAGACGTTTGCCCAAATATCGCCCAGATGCAGCCTGGAGATTTTATGGTAAAGTGGAAGGAGATGCTACTGCACAAAATTGTGTAACTCCATGACAACACTATATTGAGCCCTCAAAGAGTGAAACAATTAGTAGCTGAAGTAAGTAAGTGGCTTTAACAGACAAAACCATCATAAAGCGCAGTACAGAAAACAAATAAAACAACTATGTCATGATTTATTCCAGGTGTATTTAAATTCCTGGTTTCTGTTTCTGGATTTTTCCGTTGTTTCTATTTCCTTCCTGGCTCCTGCACATTTCCCATGTCTCCCCTGTGCCTTGTAAGCAGTGGCGGTTCTAGACCAAATTTACCAGGTGGGCCAAGGTGGGGCCAGTGTTTTTTCACAGGGGCACAGAACAAAAAAATAAAAAAACAACAATAAAATGGCAACATTTAACTGTGGAATAATATTAAGTGAGCCACTTGTGGCTCTGGAACTGCAGTTTTCAGACCCCTGATCTAGCAGTTGATTACTTTGCCCCCAGCTCAATACAGCTAAAGCTAAACGTGAAACATCTTAAGTTTTAAATTCTTTTTAAGTAGAGTAAAACTGTATAGGTAAAAAAAATTATAATAATATTGATCAAACTGACCAGTCAGTTATGGTTTCTTTGCCATTGCAAATAATTATGAGAAGTGTATTTAATATCATGTCTTTAGTAAAGGGGCCATAACAGGGGCCAGGACCATTTCTATAGGGGCATGGGCCCCTGTTGGCCCCTGTCTAGAACCGCCCCTGCTTGTAAGTTTCTGTTTTCATTAAATGGCAACGTCTCACCATGGCTCTGCCTCATTGTTGCCACAATTTGGATCCTTAACAACTACATAGCACGATAAACTGTTACAATGAAGTGCAGATGAAAAAGATAAAATAACACAATAAACCGCACAATGAAAAGAAACCTTCCACAAAAAGCCTGTCACACAAGAAAGTTTTTAACTGCATTGTAAAAGAGTCCACACGATCAGCTAAACATAGCTACAGAGGTAGACTGTTTCATGGCATTGGTGCCGCTGACTGAAAGGCTCGATCCCTTCTGGTCTTAAGTAGTTTTAATTTGAAATTTGGTAAGGCTGCTGTCAGCTCAAGCATTCAGCAAGCAGAGATAAGAACCTTCATCAGTGCAGAGAAAGTGTCTGTATAGCTTAGCATAGGAGGAAGTAACATTATTGGGATAACTGATGTGACATTTAAAGGGCATTTGTATATTGACTCTAAAGCTGTGGACCATATCTATGGTATGTCAACAAATTGGTGGAAGGCAAGCTTAGCTGGTGATAACATTGTATATGCAATAGCATAAGATGCTGGAGTGTTATTTACTAAAATAAACTGAATCCAAACAATACATGGAAATACAAAGGAAGATAATGGTGGGCAGAGCTAGTAATTCCCTAAAAACAATTATAGTGTGTCTTTACCAATATTTGCTCTCTCCCCACAAATCTCCCTGAAACCCACGATTTACTGAGTGAAGAATTTTTTTAGAGGTCCATCCACCCATCCATCCATCCATCCATCCATCCATCCATCCATCCATCCATCCATCCATCCATCCATCCATCCATCCATCCATCCATCCATCCATCCATCCATCCACCCATCCATCCATCCATCCATCCATCCATCAGTCCATCCATCCATCCATCCATCCATCCATCCATCCATCCACCCATCCATCCATCCATCCATCCATCCATCCATCCTGGGAGGATTGCCAGTCTAAATCAGGGCAACACTTGGAGTACTCAGAGGACCCACACATGCATGAGGAGGAAGACTGTCACACTCATCATAGAAAGGCCTGGGCCTGGCTGGTACTCAGTTTCAAGGTCACAGGCAACAACCAACAAAGCAGACTCAAAGATCACCATTTAAAGAGAATTATAATTGCGGTGGACCTGGATCATAAATCCTGGGCTGTATATAAGAAGTTGAGAGATACTTGAGCTATAGCGCTTTGCATTCTCTCTTGAACTCAGGGGTACAACATAGACGGGGAAAATTAAGCTACTCAAAGAAACAACAACCTGGTATTTACCCCCTAAAGATTTAAGAGCTAAGCAGCCTTGTACTAGGACTGCTGTTGGTGCATATGCATCCATCTTTTTGTCTGTACCTGCATTATTCTTGCAGGGTTGCATCGGGACTGGCTCCTATCTGCAGCAGTCAGCATGCACCCATGTTGCCTGCTGTAAGGTACAGTTTGGAAAAACTGGTTCTAACCCAGGCGTGCACAGGGATAACGGAAATTCCTTGCAGAAAGGCCCAGACCCACCCAGCACTCAAATCTAGGACTTTCTTGCTGCAAGGCAACCGTGTAGTTCTTGGAGAGCATATAAAATTATGACCATTATACTGACCTCTTCAAGACCTGTCAGGGTGCCTTGCAGCTAAAAGGTCCTGTTGATCTGTCTATCTTTTAAATGCCCTTGGAGTAAAAATAGTCATTACTGTAACAGTGTGTGGCTTTTTCTAAGTTATCTCTGATAGACTGGTTCATCTGTGCGTTTCTTCAATCACCCTTGAAGTCAAGGGCAAATTAGGATAACTCTCTATATATATATATATATATATATATATATATATATATATATATATATAGTTAAGGCGTGCCCTTGTGGGGGGACTTCACCTCTCCATCTTCATTGCAGTAAATTGCAGAGCATGGCTCAGCCCATCTGTCCCAGTTATCAGGAAGGACACGTGGGCTGTTTAACAGGAGATGAGCTAGTCGGGCCTGGACGCCGTCCCTCAGAAAACCGTCGCTCATGGCAGTGCAGTCTTTTCAACAACCAAGTCTTCCTGTGACACTTTGTCAGTGGAATGAAAGGTATTTCCTCTGAGTCACTCTGTTCTCTTTTAGTCAACCAAGAGCTTAAAGACCTATGGGGACACGGTGACAGCTGGCAAGTCTCGATTCAAGCCTTTTCCTCTCAAGAAATTGACTTTCCTTCTGCATTATGCTTACAATATGCTGGCCTAGTTTGGCGACATCATTTCCACAGGGTCTTTTTTTTTTTATTTCTGTTGCGTTTTTTCAAGTCACAGCGGCAAGCTGTGACAGACACACATAGCCAGACCTATTTCCAACTGTTGAGTTTAAGTGGAACATGGCGATCTAATAATAAGTTTACATGCACTTAGCCTCAACATGAACATCAACAAGCTTCTGGTATAATTGGGAATGAGTGTGTGAGACGCTGCTATCCGCAGAACTTGTAGAGTTAATTTCAATTTCTTTGTTTTCTGGCACACATTCTGCTTTTAAACAAAGTTCTGAATTTGTTCTTATTCATTTAGTTCGGGAATATTCCCAAAGCTTAATGATAGCCTACTTTATCCATTCAAGCAACCAACAGTGTTCAGGTTTCAACAATCATTGCTCAAGGTAGAGCTGCAAGGATAACAGCGTGACTGCCCAAATGGACAAGTAAAATTTTATGGCCAGGTCAGAAAAATATCAAGGTATTTGGAAGAACTATATTTGGAGATGTCAAGGTACTAAAAACCCTGTACCAATACTCAGGTACGGTGGTGGTAGCGTCATACTGTGGGACTCTTTTGTTGCCACTGGTATTGTTGCATTGCAAAAGGTGTGTGAAGTTAGGAGTACCTACAAATATCACTATCTACTATCTATTTACATATTTACCTTTTTGATCTTTATTGACATTTTGTGTTTTACTTTTTTTATTTCAATTGACCATTTTTTTATTGGTCAGTATTTTGTTAACTGATGTATGTATCAGTCATCACTGCAAATTGTCATCACTGTTTTGTGGCATAGTTACTGTTAGTTGTTCAAGACTGCTTTATAGATGTGGTTTATGTCTGTGCCATTTTCCAGTAAATTTGCCCATCTAAGCTATCAGAGAGCCCTTCCCATGATTTCTCAGAATTCCTGCTGACACAAACCAGATGACGAGCTTTAACTTGTTGCTTTCTGTCCAGATTAGAGGGAGCATAAACAGACCAGATAGCAAAAAGGAAGGTGGTGCAAGTTCAAGTTCATTTATAGCGCTTTATCAAAAAGAAGCGTGCCAGAGACTTTGCAATGAGAAAGCTATTCAAGCCGTGGCAAAAATATCCACACCCCTGAACTATTTTTTTCATTTTTGCTGTAACCACTAAATTCAGTGTATTATAGTTGGATTTTACGTGGGCACACCAACACAATGTGACTCTAAGATGCAAAGGAAAATGATGCAAGGCTTTCAAAATCGTTAACAATCAAAACTCTAAGAAATGGGGTCAACATCCCTTGAGTCAAAAGGATCTAAATAATCCATCATGGAGACCGTTAAACACATCAGATAGATCAGGGCTAAAGTTCTTGAGAACTTTAAAGCAGGGTTAAGATATAATCCAATGTTCCACTCCTCTAAACACCTTACACAGCTCTTTATAATTCACCATCAGAAAATGGAAAATTATAGCACCTCTACAAATCTACCAGTACATGGCCAATTGAACTGAGGGCATTAATCAGAGAAGCAGCCAAGAGGCCCAAAGGCATCTCTAGAGGGGCTGCAGAGAGCTACAATTAAATTAGAGGATTATATTAATGTCAGGTATGTGGTCCAGGACAGAAGAGGTGTGCGGTTGTTATTCTTACCTCTCTCCTGCAGGGTGCGACAGCTTGTAGCCGCCATGAGCTTTAAAAATCTTGATGAGTTGCTTGATTTGGCCATTTGTATAGATAATGGTTTGCAGGAACGGGATAATACAAGACAATGGGTGTGCTCATCTCTTTGTATGCCGTCCCAGGGAAGAGAGGCAGGAGTCAGATGCATCTGAGCGTCTGCTGCAGGGGAGCCTATGCAGCTGGGTAGGACTCGGATGACCAGCGAGGAGAGGCGGAGGTGCTGTATCTCCTTCACCTGGGTTCTTCTGTTGGTCACCCTGCTGCTTTCTCCCTACCTCCTGTGTTTGGTCATGTTTCGTAACTTGCAGTTCTTGACTAAAACATCTTTCCTCATGGCCCTGTGTTACTTTTGCTGCCCTTTGGGTCCTAAACAACCACAGTTCATGACACTAGTTGTGCAAAGTTTATAGAGAAATACCCACAAAGCACATTGGTTATCGTGTGATACTTTCGCCGGGCATTGTCAAAAACAACACAATGATGGTACTGTCACCTGTTTATGCTCATTCCCTTTAAAAGCAACATGTATCTGATCTGGGTCCTTATCTTAGGGATATATGTGAGGAATGCAGTGGTGTTCCACCTTTTCTTACACCAGTGGTGTCCTGTTACAGTACATTAATCAGTCCTTTGACTTCCTGTAAGCAGGAATGGTTTCAGTGACCTCAGCTGGGTGTAATGAATGTAAATCCAGAAGTTATATTTTCAGAATGTCTAACTTAGGAATGTCTCAGGCAGTAATGGTAGACTCAGAGTGAATGTTGGAGGATTAAATAATATGTGCGGGAGTTCTATTAATGCTTAACGACAGCCGGTGTGTGCCAAGCCAGAGTTGGACCATCCGTAGAGGCCATGGCTCTGATGAAAGATGATGTTGATGATGATGATGTGGTGTTTCCACAGATGGTTAAGGTCCTGCTTCTTTATCTGCTGGTCTGAGTCCAGAATGAAGCATGTCTCAAAGTTCAAAGGGAAACTATCTTCTTTTTTTCTTCAAATATCTAGATATTAGTCACCGTCCAACACAGTTAATCCTGCTAATACAAAATGGATAGGAGACAAGCATTCACCTTTAACAGTTATTTTGGAATCAAGCTCTCAAAACAGGAAATTGGAGTGAAAGCTTATCTACTCCTTCTTAACTACAAAATGAAGTCTCCACCTGGCCGTGCAGCCTCCCTAAACTCTGATAGCTGCTAATGAAAGCACATTAAGGGTCAGAGTTCCCCATCCTGATTATTTCTGGTTGCTTACATAACCGCGAGTAGCTTCATCTCCTGACATAGCTCCCTCTGTCCCGCATGAGATAAGCCTCTGCAGTGATAACACAGCTCCGCTCAGTGCCGTGAGAGGAGAGTTTAATTGGCTCATTTGTATCAAGAGGAACTTGAATGAAGCCTGATCAGAGTTAAAAAAAAGAGTTTTTAGTCAAAGCAGCTGGGTGTTATGTCTCTTTAATGAAGATCTGGAGCATTAATGACTTATTAGATACAGAAGAAAATCAACAATTTTAAACTGGCTTTGGTTGCCTTTTCAATAATTCAGCAGTTTTGAAGATATTGTGAAAAAGCTTTTTTGGGCTGTGCTCATAATTCCTTACTATTTAGGAAGGGTGGGCAGGATGCATCTGGTCTAGTCCAAAGAAAAAGGGAGTTAAAAATATATGCTTTACAGACACAAAGCAATAGATTCAAGAACAAACACGGGACATCATGAGGAGGAACTGCTGAAAAGCTATTCGCCTGGGAATCTCAAACACCTTGTAAAAATGTCAGACACCCTGAAACTTTTACTTTCTTAAAGCAACGTTGGTACATCTGGAGCTTTCAGTCTTGTTGGGTTCCCACCTGCCATCGGTTCTCTTTAATTTGAGGCTTGCTGGCCTCCTGGAGCTAAAGCCTGGGTGTGCACAAAAGGAACTACTGATCATTGTGATATGTCATGGTGCATCCAGTGAGCCATTGCCTATACTCACATATATTTGCAGGATCATGGGAGAAGGGGTGTAAACTCAAGAGGTCACTGGGTGAGAAGCAGGGTAAACCCTGGACACGTCACCGGTCCGCCACAGGACAAACAAGGAGGAAACTGTAGTACCCGGAGAACATTAAAAACTCCATGCAGAAAGACCACAGCGCAGGATGAGTACCTAGGAATTTCGTGCTGTAGAAATGAATCTACGGCATTATACATATATTTACACATCAAGGCACAGTGATCATGGCCATCAAGAACCGGGGAAATTATAGGATCACAAATAACAGTTGGTGCTGACCCAAAACTTTCAGGGTGTCTGACAGAAATACGTGGGATTGATTTGTTTTAAGAATCATCATGAGCCCAATTATAGTCAGAATAAAGTAAGTAATACCTGGAGAAATTTTCAAGTTCTGAAATGTTCTGCCTTGAGTTCACAGCTAAAACTAGCAGATTTTGAATCTAAATGCCTTCAAAACATTAGTTTGAGGATGTGCACGCATACAGTAGGATAACATGTGTGTCACTAAAGCCTTTTCATTTTCTTCAAAACGTTTTTTAAGGTTCTCCCTGATGCATGGGTTGTTCCTGGGTATGCTGGTTCTCCACACTAAATTGATCCCAGGGTGTATTTGCGCATGGTATTTTGTCCTCTGTGCGTTTGTGACGGACTGGTGACCCGTCCAGGGTGTAACCCACCCTCGCCCCTTTTACCACTGGACACACGGCCAGGACAAACAGCAGGTACATATAACGGAAGCTCGTCGAGTCGTTCCAGCGTATATGAGGGTAAATAACACGCTGGTGTATTTTTTATTTTTTATTTTTTTACAGCCAGCGTCGCTCAGTGTTTGTGACTTTTTATTTTTGCTAAACTGAAGGGAAAGTATGAACGTGTTAAGACCGACGTCATTTTTTATTCCTAAACGGCATCGCGGGGCCCTGATTGGCCGCTGCGGCCGCGAGCTGTGGGAGTGTGACAGATGGGGGCGTGGCCGGGGCGAGCTGCGCCGCGGCTATATGAGCGGCTCTCCTCCTCTCCGCCAGTCAGATCCAAACGCTCTGGTTTAACGGTGCGCAGCAGCTCCCTCACTGAGATTACACGCCACAACAGAGCCACCCCTGCTTCTCCTGCCGCAGCGGACCCATTCGGACCCACAACACAGTTTATTTCCACCAGCACCAGCAGCACAGAGAGGAGCGGAACGGAACTTTGGAGAAATGCAGTCTGTGTACCAGCACCTGATCAGCCTGCTGTTCGTCTTCAGCAGCCTGCAGGTCCGTCAGCTGACCGAGGGCTGCTCCTGCGCTCTCTCGCACCCGCAGGACGCCTTCTGTAACTCCGACATAGGTGAGGCACTAATTGCGCGCACTCTTTTTTTTTTTTTTTTTTTTTTTTGGCCTTGTCGCTCGCTGTAATTTCATTTTAGCGCGAGGAAACGGATCAGATCAAAGTGACGCAGGTCACTGGACGCACGTGAGCTCCTTCATTTTACACTGTAAAAAACTTGCAGAATAACGTAAAGCTTGTAGCCTATTTCAGTATATCTATTAATACCCACATCTTTATAATATGAAATTCGTATAATTTGCATTTCTTGGGAGATATCTTGCAATAAACAACGCAGATAACTTTTATAATCAAGTCACTAGTCTCCTCTTTAACCCACACGTCATGGTCAAAAGGCTATGAACCCTCACCTCAGTCTGCTCTCTAATGATAGTGATTATTAGGCTACTTGACTTTTCTTCATTTATTTTTTTTTTTTTGATGGCTCATTGAGCTGTTCTACTTTAGTCTGAAATGAGGACATTCCTGTAAATCCCCCCTGCTCTATGATTGAGGTGTCAAAAAATGCTTCACATCAAAAATGTGGAAGAGTCACATCCAGAGAAACGAGCATCCTCTTGGTTGTAGGCAGCGGCTTTTTGAAACAGCTAATATGGCTCTCTGCCCAGGGCGGCATGAAACAAAAGTTCTTTTTTTAGTTGTGCTGCAAACGGTTTTGTTGTTTTTTGTGTTTTTGGCTGCTTTTTCCCCCATTGGTGCAGTGCATATCCTGTCAAAGAGGAGAGGACACCCCGTGTGTTTGTCAACAGTATAGGACTGTAAATATGGCCGTACATTGCAGGCATGTAGTTGTAGTGTCCTATTCAAAGCTTCTGATTCTCTGCTGACTAAAAGGGCGGTGTCATTAATTTTAAGGAGTTTGAACAAATAATAATAAATCTGAGTTTCGTTAAAAAAAAAAAAATTAGAGCATGTTTAACTGAGTGTGTGGGGCAGAGGAAGATTTGCAGAGTGCATGGGAGAAGGGGGTATGACAGAGGGGAAGCCACTGATGCAAGAACCGGCAATTTTAGAGCTGGGTTCTAAAATTGCTCCTATGGGCTGCTTTCTTGTTTTTACAATATTCTTATTTATCAGCATGCAGTGGTATTTCTTTGATGGCCAACCAGATATTGCCGCTGTCCCTTGCGGCAGTACACTAGGGGGTCACACAGCTGCTTTTACTACCTGGATATTCTTATCCTGGCAGCCCAGAATAATATGAACTCGGGATCTGGCTTAGCACTAGGATTAGGAGATTGAACCCCGCGTGGAATGGGGGCGTGTTTTGGTAGGTGGCTTTTCACATGTGGAAAGTCAGGGCCTGAAGTTTTATCCTTTTTGGCATAACTCCAGTGTGAGATTCTCTCGGTATGGTCACCTTGAGAACCTTCAGATGATCTATTTTCTTTTATTTAACGGAGAGAAACACTTAGTCCAGGCGTTGCTAAGGTAATGTGACATTGATTATTACGCTATAAATAATATTGTTTAGAACATATTTATAATTGATAGACCAAATTAGTAGTACTTTTAAAAGCCTTCTTCCAGCCAGCAGCAACAGGTCAGGGAGGGGCAGTGCAGGGACAACTTTGGTCACACCAGCCCTTTTTATAATGCCTCTTAAGACTTTAAACTGCAGGAATGCCATAATGGAACATTTTTACTATGCTTTATTTGCAAAGCGGTGCATGGAAAAATAATTGTACCAACATTTATCTCTTTGTGGAAAGTATTATTCTTGGGATTTTTTTCTTTTTTTTTTAGATTTGAGCATAATTTTAAAATAAATATACCAATTCAATTCACAACACAGACAAAACAAATCTCTCAAACTGCTTTCAGTCAATTCTGACCATATATTTTGTGAACAAACAAAGCCTCACCTATGAGTATACAGTATAGGTGGCGCCTGTTTATATGTGGACGGCTGCTTTGTTTAGCCCTGATTATGTTTAAAGGGAGGAAGCCTTGACTTTATAACGCAAGTCAATATGCAGCTTCCTCAAACACTAATCCACCACCTTTTAGCAATTTGGAGGGCTCATGGTGTTCATCTGTTATTGCCTCAGTAAAATCTGGAACTGACTTCAATGGGGACGCTCCACAAATCCCGTTTCCAAGGTCATGGCTTAGCTTGAGATGTGCTTTTGATACTTGCAGTCCTTGACAAACACAAATCATGGTCACAGTCATTGCTATTGAATAATCTAGGTCAGGTTTGGACCTAAAGAATGTTTTTTAAGGACGTTTTGATATACAAAAGGAACATTTTTTTGATTACATGGAGGTCTTGCTCTGCTTCTATAAACTCAGAGGCTGGCAACAGAAAGGTATAAGGGGTTGAAAACATTAAGGTGATGAGAGAGAGAAACCCTGTAATTTTCTCTGTCAACATCAAAGGCAACAAGCCTGGATCTTCCCACTTTAGGACCTGAAGGGGAGTTCAAAGCATCTTGCTCTTGTTTTGTTGGCCCTAACCCATAATCGCCCACGAGCACGCCGCTGAAAAAGAACGGCAGGGATAAAGCCCTCGGAATTGGGTTATCGAGGCCTGTCTCTTTCCACTGTAACATATATTTCACCAGAAATATTCACAAGCGGGATGTCTTTCCAGCAGCAGACGATGTTTTGACTACCACTGAGATCTAACCGGTTGTTTTAACAGAGGTATCGGCCATGAAAACACTGGTCTGAACAAATTTGGCACACGGGGGGGTCAGTTCTTGATGTTACTTAACCGAGCCATTCAGAGACCTAATTGGCTTTGTTGAAACAGGTCATTCACTTGTCTGTAGGCGCAGCAGTTATTTTCTCAGAGCCCTTCCTAAGCAAGATCAGAGCCGACTGCCAGGTCAGTGTGACGGTTTGTAAAAGAGCCGCCACCACCCATGCAGCATGTTCCCAGCTGCATGGGTGGTAGGAGAAAGGTGTTGCAAGGTTGCCCAATGCAGAGAATGCATGTGAATAAAAAGATCAGTTTGCTGAGCTGGATTTGTTTTGCAAAAAAAAAAAAAAAAAACCCCGTCTAGAACCAAAATGTGCTTTGTACTTTGCATTTATGAATTATGTAACGTTGATTTAGAGTTTTTGCTGCTTTCGGCTCTCAGTCCTCACTTCCTTATCTGTAGTGCAACAGGTGATTTCTTGATAAACCACATTTTGTCTAGACTCCTGTGTTGAGAGGCATTATGTAAGAGTAGACAGCTTCCAGAGTTTTCCCAAAAGTCAGTTGAAATACGACGAGATGTCAGAGCCGGGATTCCGGACAAGCCAGAGATGTTTGTCCCCTGAGCCAGGCATATTAAATCTCCGACGCACCCCCTCCCTTCTGCAAGGACCACACTCTCATGGAGGCCAGTGCAGGGGTTAGAGACAATGGCCCAACATGCATTCATCAAAGCACTAAGCCTTAGTATGCCACAAACCAGTGATCTTACCACTTTTGGTAGGTTTAAGAAACTGACATCCATGCCAATCCACAGTTAGAAATTCAGATCTAATCTTGAAAAAAGAAGTGACTCTTTTTTTTTGTATTAGGCCTAAGAGTTCATTCACATCTACCCAATCAGTCTAAAAGGAAAAGTTGAAAGGTAATTAGCAAAAGGTGATTGAGTGCTAAAGATAAAAACGGAAAAGGGGTAAATGCGAAGCAGGTACCTGGGAAAACAGAAAATGTGTGTTGACTATAGATTAGCGAAACGCCTTCACGGGAAAGCTAAATTCATTAACTTAATTTAGCTGGAGTAGCAGTATAATACAATGTATGCATACCCCTTAAAGTGTGCCTGAATTTGAAAATCGGGGCCCCAACTAGGGCTGTACGATTTTGCCAAACATCTAAATTGTGATATATTTCAACCATAATTGCCATTTTAATTTGGACTTTTCTCTGCATTAACCACAAGAAACAAAAATGGCCTGTAGTTAAAGATGTTTGTAAACGAGGACAATTTAAAACAAGAAATACGACTTCAGAATATTATTTTTCAAAAAAATAGCTTGTTGAGTCGGACATCAATCCTTGTTGAACATAAAGTGCAACCAACAAACAAGTCTATGTATCAAACAGTCTGACCGGTACTTAAAGCTATAGTGAGATTCCTGAAGGTTTTAATGTAAAAACAGTGTGATTATATAGAAACTCTAAAAACAAGTCATGAAATTAGATTATCTCACTGCTGTAACTCTCTTCCTTTCCATGTGGAGGCTAATCCACCTTAAACGCATTACAGACACCTAAAGGACGCGTCATATCCATTCATTCTTACGTAGCCAAAAATCGCAGACCTCTGCGATTTGGAAATTGCGTTGTTTAAAATTGCGATTATATTACACCTGAGTAATTGGGCAGCCCTAGCCCCAATCAAGCTGCAGTTTCTTTAGTGGTTATGTTGGTTTGTCAAGAGTGTGCCGTATGATCTGCTTTTACGTTGGTCCAAGAACAGATAATGCATGATGGCCACGTGAGGTAAAACCTCGTCCCTCCCTGTTCAAAAGGGAAAAGGTTCTTGAGTTCTTGATTCTTTCTATTCCGGAAGGGAACCCGTCCAGCTATGGCTAGGAAAAGGAAATAAGGGGGCCTGCAAGAGTAGCTGCCATGAGAAGCAGTAATTATGGTTTCACAAATGCATATATATCATAAGCAGGAGGAAATGAGGCAATGATACATAATTTGAAAAGCATTACATATATTTAGATATCCTGCATGAATGTAGGCCTACTGTTTTTTTTTTTTTTGTTTTTTTTTTCCAATTCTTTCTCCTGTGATTTCATTCTGACACAAGACTCAGGGTTTATTTTTGTGTGAGAAATCCTCTTCCTCCCACTCACCTCCTCATACTTGGACAACTTCCTCCAAACTAGAGTCAATAACTCTTACCCCTGCACTGCCGCCACATTCTTTTTCACACAGAGGCACACAGCTAAGCTGTACATTAACTCAATTCTTGTTATGGCTGCAGTTCGTCACACTCTACGTAGGCAGAATTGAATGTTTAGCATTCACATTCAACCCTTTTTTTTAATTAAAGCCCATGGTCTACTCTAGGCAATGGATGTTGAGTGAAAATGGACTCACTTTCTTTAGCCTCACTCTCGTGAGAATATGCACAAAGAGTGCTCTTCCTGCAGAAGACAAATCTTTGTGCATCACCGCAATAACTTGGAATTTAGTATGTTACCTAAACTGGGAAGGGGGGATTTCCTTTTGGCATTTAACAACTAATGGATAGCTTAATTAACTTTTTAACTCCCACCGATCCCACATTAAGCATTATAAAAGGCTTAATGAATGAATACAGCCACTATGGTTGAAACTAAATTGGAATGTATAATAAGTGGGAGTCAAAAGCACCGTTGGCTACGATATTGTTGGCTATCGTGGTAGATAGTTTCCTAGCTTGTTGGCAGTCACAGAGGTACATTCAGCTGAAGCTTGGTTTAGTGTTGGTGATTTCGTTTTTGAATGGCCTTTTATCTATAAAGGAAGTTCAAAAGTTGATGTCTTGATCAGTTTTTGCCATAGGTTCTAAGCTAACGCTGTGTTAGCAAAAAGAAGAACCCATTGATGCATAGTTGAAAGAACTATTAAATATGCTGTTTTGCTCTTTTAATGAGCTCATGAGTTTATTTCTACTCCCTGTCACATACAATTAAGCATATGACATTGTCATGGTAACTAAAAAAAACAAAACATTGCATTACAAACAGTCTGTTGATATTGACATTTCACACACTGATGTTGTGATGATGATGTATACTGTGCAACTAGTTAAGTTAATGAAGGTGGTGCTCTTTGGTTTATAGTAGTCATGATTGTTTTTTTTTTTTTTTTTTTTTTTTTTTTTTTTTTTGCAATTACATTTGTTATCCTTGTATGGCAGGAAACCAGATATCCCCCTAATTCCAACCAGTTGACAAGCAGTGCACAGCCATATGCGGGGTAGGGTGGCACTGTTACTCTAATCCTTCTTCCAGCTAAGAATTTTTATTTTTAAGTGCGCTTTTTGAGATTAGCCCAGAGTAAGAAACAGTGGTTCTGCAGTGAAACATTAAAATAATGATGGGAGGTGTATTTAACTAAGGCGAAAGTATCCTGTTATGTCTGCAAATTCCTTAGTAATTGTTTGCAGGTTCTGCTGTAATGGCAGCAGTGGACGTCTGTCAAATAGAGTTTGGGTACATTTAGCAGAGGTCGGTTTATAATGTAGTGCTTTTGGATGAAATAGAAAGAGATGATGGGTTAATGGATCAAGGAAAGTCCCAGTGAAAGGTCAGGAAGCATGTGGTGGGTAGGAAGTCGTTGTGCGCTAATCCTGACATGAACAATGTTTGCTTTAGATGGGTTTTCTTTTTTTCTCTCTCTCTTGTGGAGCAGTGAAAGTCAATACGTTCAGATGGACAGGGAAAAGTAATAGTCCGTCTGGACCTTCTTCTGTGCTTTACAGTCTATTGCTATTAATACAATGCTGAAAACCTGTTCTTTATCCAGAGCGGATTCTTTGCTGACCAGAAATATTTTAGAAAATGTACACGTTTTTCAAAGCCAGTTTAAAAACCCCAAAATTGCAGGGTCATATGTGAAGTATAGCCTTTTTAGAACAATATGCCATCAATTCATATTGAATTTCTGTAATTATAGCCTCCAGAATGCATTTGTGGTCACCACTTCTGAGTGGCTGTGCCATAACTACCTCCTGTACAAGCTGCTCACTTTCCTGTTGCCAACTAGACAATTTAAGAACCAAACAGAAGGTGACACATGCCTCGTTTGTCTCTCTGCACCCAAGAAGACTGAATTCTGCCCCCCCCATCCTTACTGGGGAATGCAAGCCCCTGAAGAATGTGGGAAGGAAATTCCACAGGAAGAAGATAACAAACAAGACCAGTGTTGGTTGTGTCTGCGGCTCCTCGGGTTTGGGGTAGCAGGTGAACTTCAGAGGGCTGATGGCTTATGCAGGACCCGCATTAGGCCCTATCCGGCAGCTCAAATGTAAATGCTCATGTCTAGACTCCTTCTTCCAGATTTTTGTCTCAATAAGCTCCATTATGCCAGCATCAGTTAAAACTTCCAGGTGTTTTCACCTTGCTGCTATGCCAGTAAGGGTCCTCCACTCTGATTGGATGTTCTTTTATATACAGAATCATCTGATTTTTTTATGGTCATCATGGTATATTTATTAGATCAGCAAAACTAAGTTTAAAGTAGTGATCACTGGTTTTATATGAGGTGTAGTTCTTCTCTTTTGACCCTCTTCGTTTAATTTGTCCGTGAGTTTTTCAAAGTGTTCCTTCCCAGGCTAACAATTCGGCGAGGCAGGAAATCGGATAAACAGCTTATCGATGGCCCTATCCTGGTTCTAATGTGGGACTTATGAAGGATTTCTAAATGCCTGCTCTCACCAGGGTGGTGTGTTATTTGATTGGATTGAAAATGAAAGCTCACATTTTTGTCCTAACAAACAAATGCCCGTCTCTTTCTCACAGTGATCCGGGCTAAAGTGGTCGGCAAGAAGCTCCTGAGAGATGGACCTTTTGGAACAATGCGCTACACCGTCAAGCAAATGAAGGTGAGAATTGATGGCTTCCTTGAGTCCGTTATTGTGCATGTGGGAACATGAAGATGAATAGAAACCTGTTTGTAAGATTGATGAAGAGACGATCATGTCAGATTGTGTCTGTAGAATAGACAAAACTATTATCAGTAACAATATTTCTCGTGGAAAAGCCATAGCCAATAGCATTCCATAGATCTTTGTTGCAATATTAATACTGTACACACTCCTATTAGCATAACAATATATACATGAAACATTGCACTGCCCTACTTTCAACTACAGTCATCCGCTGGTTACTGTACATATTTCTCATAACTGTAATTAGGATTATGATAAAAACACTGTTATACTAAAAATACTTGGAATTGAAATTTACCTGGATTAAAAATACCACCGTTTGCTACAAATAATAATAATAATAATAATTGGATCCAGCCAAATTATGTTTAAGATTAACAGTGTCCATTTATTTGTGACTAAAAATATGGTAAAACAGCAGAATCTTTCTTAGTCGAGGCCTTCTTTGAGCTAGCTGACCTGCAGTGTATAGCTTTATGTTAGGGAGGGGCAGCGATGTGTTTCTCTTTGCACCATAAGCCAAAAGAAAACTCCATCTACTTCTTCAGCATCACCTTAAAGGGACTTTAGATAGTAAGAACAAAATAATAGAAAATGTTAGCAGTTTTGAAATAAACTTTGTTTTTTCCCAGTAATCACCCATACCTACTATGGTGTTGATTCAATATTAATTGTAGAAAATGACAAAACCCAACTTCCTGCTGATACATTTCTTTCCTATGCTAGGCTATCTTTTTTGGGTGATTTCTTGCCTTTTAGGTTAGTCAAACTAACTGCCGGTGGCTCTATTAATCGAACAGATTAGAGTTCCTCATCTTTATACTAACACTGTAGTGCGATGTGGTATGACTTTTGTCCTAATGATAGGTGTAAAGTTGTTTCAATGGCAAGGTGTTTTTAAAGCTAAACATTGTCAAATGTGTCCAGCCTACAATAAAGAACCATGCAGTGGAGGGGATAATGAGAATATTTGCACTTCAGTTTCTTAGAGGGACAACAGCAAGCCAGCTTCCAGAGCAGAACTCTTTGGTGCTAAAAGGCTGAATGTTGGTTAATAAATTCCCTCTGACAGAGTTGGGTGCTACCCTGATTCATGGGCCTTGTAGTTCTGTCACTGTGTGAGAAAACCCTAAGTCCTTTAACCACAGCCTTAAAAGCTCTAGATTACAAATTACCACCAGCAGCAAGTTGCTAAAGTAAAATAAAACTACAGTATATGACTTATTAATAAAACCCCATGGAAATCCTTAAAAGCAGGTTGGGATGATGTGAATCCAACCTCGAGTTAAAATAGGCAGTTTGTATTCCAACATCAAATAACCCTTTAATTCCTTTAAATCAGATCAGGACTATAGATGTGACCAATTTTAGTCAGTTAACACTAAATGTTGCGTAAACATGAAAGAATCAACAGAAAAGCACTTTTTTACACCTTTTACAAAAAAGCCCATTCTGTCGGATCAGTATCAGAGTAGAAACCCATTTATTAAAACAAAGGCAGATGTAGGAGAAATCATACCATACATTTAAGCAACTCTTGGCTCGCTGCAGTGCTTCTCCACCCTATGAGCTGCTGTGTAAGAGCTGAAAAGCAGCTCGGGATACTAGTTCTGGAAGCCCGGCCCTCCTTTTTCTCTGGATCCTTACATAACGCTCCCATATTTTTGACAGATGCTGATATCGGCCCGCTGCTTTGACAGGAGCCAGGCCGGAGGATTAGTAGGCTTACGGGCATTACAGCTCAACCAAACTCCTCACACTGAGAGTAAACATTTCGTCAGAGTCACGCACCACATCCTTACAATCCCGTTTAGTTACAGAAGCATCAAGTGGCTTGCTTTTATGTATTCTAATTGTTTCAGCTTATATAAAAAAAAAAGCGTAAAAGCAAAGTGTTCTCCAGATTTCAATAAATCCTACGAGACCATTCCCTTCGGGTTCCCTAAAGCTCTGCAGTTTCTGGCTGAGGTAATAGTTTTGTTCTGTTTTTCTGGGAGTGCCGAGTATAAACAGGGATTTCCTGTTGTTCTCAGAAAAATACATTGCACCAAGAAAAAAAAAAAAAGCAGAAACAAACCTCTGTAAAACACAGACTCTTGGCTTTGTACCTACCTATAGGTTATCAAGGTTGAACGAACATTACAGATCACAACCACATCATTTAGGATTTTGCCAAAAGCAGAGCCTAAGATTTTAATTCCCTCAAGTCATCTGATAAAGCCAGATTGTTATTTCCTTCTCTTGTTGCTCATGTTGGGGGACTTTCGAGTGCCACTGTGAAAGGCCTAACATTTTCTTCCAATGCTTGATTCCATCCTTGGCTCCTGTTTTTCAGATGTACAAAGGCTTTGAAAAGGTTCAGCACGTGCAGCACATTTACACGGATGCCTCAGAGAGTTTGTGTGGCGTCAAGTTCGAGATCAACAAGTACCAGTACCTGATCACAGGTGAGTTGTTGGGCTTTGGACAGGTCTAACCAGAGAAGTAGTCTTGCAATCAGAAGGTTGTGGGTTATACTCCAGCTTCCCCCTGTCACATGTCTGTGTGCCCCTGGGCAAGGCACTTAACCCCAAGTTGCCTACCGATCTGCGTCTTGGTGTATGCATGTGTGCGCTCTGTACCGTTGGTCCATTTACCATTTGCTTGGCATCGATTGTTTCAGATTTCCTATATTATCTTTCAAAGGTATTTTATACACACCCTCTTTAACAGGTTCTCATTTTATGGGGATAAACTAGTGGATAATTATGAAGTGATATAATTATGAAAATCTCTATACTAGCTGGCCTTTTACAGAATAATTAAAGCTCAGTCAGGTTGGACGGCGTCATTAACCAAAGACTATCAATGGAGTAAGGCTTGGACTTTGACTGGGCCATTCTAAGTCAGGAACATGCGTTGATCTAACCATTCCCTTGTAGCCATGGCTGTATGTTTAGGCTCATCGTCCTGCTAGAAGATGAACATCTGCTCCAGTTGCAGTTTATTCAAACACATGTTCTTCCAAGGTTGCCTTGTACTTAGCTCCACCCATGTCTCCATCAACTCTGTCCAGTCTCCCCGTCCCAGTTGTGGAAAAGCTTTGCCACAGCATAATGCTGCCATCCTTCCGTTTCACAGTAGGGATTGTAAGTTCATGACGAAGTGCCCTGTTACTTTCCTTCATAAATAGCCTTTCCATGAAGGCTACGAAGTTCAAATAGAGGCTCTTCTTACAAGAGCACCTTGACCTGCTTCTCAAAATGTTGCTTTCCTTTCCAGGCGGTTAGTCATTTTAGGGTTTAGATGGCTGGCCATGTTTTGGTAGCTTTACACAATGTATTGAACATAGCTCTGTGACATGTTTAAAGCAGGGTTGAGTTCTAATAGAATCTTCCAAGCTTTGAAAGTCTCCACAGCTTTCTTCCTGAACTGTCTGCTGGGTACCTTGGTCTTCATGATGCTGTTTGTTCTGTAATATTCTCGAACAAACCTGTGAGGTCACCACAGAACAGCTGGATTTATGCTGAGACTGAATTCTGCCCTTTTCAGTAATTAGTTTTACTGGGATTTAGTTGGTGCTATACCTTCCACTTTATGCGCTACTTTGTGTTGCGCTTAAATCCCAGTAAAATACTTGTAAACACTCTGCTGTGTTTTCTTACGTAACAACCAGAGTTTTGCAATGCACTGTATGTGCAGCCAGTAGAGTAGAGTAGGGAACATCCATTCGGTCCAATGAGCTGTTGAGAACATTCTAGTCAGCCTTTGTGGTGCCAGGAAAATCTTGTTTCCTTCCAGAGTCCAGCCACCGGCATCACGACTGTTTGGCCCCCATGCGTCTCTCCCCAGAGGACTTTATTTGCCTTCTGACAAAATCTTTCCCTCTATTATTAGCCGACCCTTTGCTACTGTACAGAGAGGCGGAGAGAGCGGGGCGCTTTGGAAGACTTCCCTTTGCGTCTGAGCAGTTTTCTCTTCCTACAACTTGTAATTAACAGCCAGCAGGAAGCGACTGGCATTTTCCAGCACAAGCGCTTTATGGGCTGCTATTTCCAATCAGGGATGCTGTTTACTTTGGACCCTGCAGCACTCAGCCTGTATAGGTGTCAGTGAGTCCCCAACCTGTAAATACTGCAACTCCACCGCACCGTGGAAGCCAACAAGCCGGCGTTGCCACGCAACAACAGCTATGTTTACCCAGTCCGGGTACGAGTGACATCAGTCAATGTCTCTCTCTTTCTGCTCTCAGGGCATCTATAATAAGTCCTGCCTGTAACTGACTGCATTGCGAGCAGTCTGAACACAGGGGCCTCAGAGATGAGCTGCTGGAATCTCTTTTGATCAAGCTTTAGGGGGCTCTGGTTCCAATTTAACAATTTAGGAGCGAGCCACACTCTTAAAGCGACGGAATCAGGCTGTAGGCGACTCCAGTGATCCAGTGCATCAGTTCGGCCTGTGCTGGGGGGTCTCAGTGGGGCGTATGAAAGGAACATATGTGTGATCTAATAAATTCCCACCGGATAAAAGCACTGTGAAGGAGATGCATTGAGACAAATACTGTTGCTTCTGAGCACTCACAGGCAGTACTGGAAATGGTCCGCCGCTAAATATAGACGTTTGATGACCTTTAGATATTCCGAAATAGAGGTGTTGGTTTAATATAGGCTTAATGTATGGGATTGTCTTACTGTAGGCCATCAAGTCCGACTTCTTGAGAGACATGTTTATGCTGTCCTGAATACACTATGCCGATTTAAAAATGAGCTAAACATAAACTTGTATAAAGCCTGTGATGGTTTGGTTCTTTTGATTAGTCATAGTATGTTGAGATAAGTAAGATACCAGATGGGAAGCTTCGGTCGGGTAAAAAAATTAGGACAGCTCATTAAATGTTTAATTATGGATTATCAAATGTAAGTCTATTTTAGGCTCGTCTGTCCAAAGAACATGATTCAATATCCATGGTAACTCTGGAGGAGCTGCAAAGATCCACAGCCAAGTTAGGAGAGCTGAACAACTACTAGCCGCACACTGCACAATTGTGGCTTTTACGGGAGAAGAAGTTTTTTTTAGCAGCTTGCCTTGCTTTGATAAAGAAGGCTCTCTGGTCAGATTAGACCAAAATTGAACTTTCTGGCCAACATCCAAAACCCAATGTTGTGGGGTAAAATTGTAGAGAACCTTGAAGTGGACACAGCATCTCAACTTTGTGGTGGCAGCATCATCCTGTGGGGAATGCTTCTCTTCAAGAGGGACAGAGAGCAGAGTTCTAATTTACACTGATGCCCCCTTTTTGTTGGTCAGTCACAAAGTACCAATAAAATTTATTGGAGGTCATGTCTGTAACGTGACTAAATGTGTAAAGGGTTCATGATTGAGTGATATAACTTGGTCCAGTATACTATCGGGGACTTCAGTAACTTTTCCTATTTTCTAAACCGCTCTTCTCTTTCACCATTTGCCTCCACAGGTCGTGTGTACGAGGATAAGGTCTACACGGGGCTCTGCAACTTCAATGAGAGGTGGGAGCGCCTGTCGCTGGCACAAAAGAAGGGCTTCAACCACCGCTACCAGCTTGGCTGCAACTGCAGGGTAAGTAGAAACAATGTAGAGCTGAGAGGGAAAAAGAAGAAGAGGAGGCAGGAGGAGGATGGAAAGCTTGCTGCTCCTCTGGGTTTTATCAGAAACCAAATAAACTGCCATTTGACTGTTTGTATAAACTCTGTTAATGACTAGTAGAGAAGTAATTTAAAATTCACGGAGCCACTTACAGTTGACTCTAGTGTTTCACTTCTAATACCAACCCCCCCCCAAAAAAAAAAACCCAAAAAAAAGAGATAGATAGATAGATAGATAGATAGATAGATAGATAGATAGATAGATAGATTGTAGATCTTATGGACGTTAAATAGTCTGTTAATTTGTTTTCACAGCAACGTATCCTGTAGAGTGACTGCAATTTTTCTGAGCTGTATGAAGACGAAATTTCGTTCTGTATGCACTCTGTGCATACAAAATGACAATAAAGAAAGTCTAAGTCTAGTGGCAGAAATGTAGAACCAACCAAGTTTTACGACCATCACTGTGAATTAAAGGTGCAGTTCCACCGACCCTAATCATTTTAGCTCACCCACCTCGGCTCCTCCCTACTCGGTTCATCTTTGCCTGTTTTGTGATTCGACTGGCCTAGAATTGCCTGGAAGAGGCACAAAGGATTTGAAAAAGTTCAGCACCTGCTCCTCCACCCTGTTTTCAATTACAGCGTTGAAATTTACAGCATTATGTGATCTTTTGCCTCAGCCATGGCGGGAGCGAGGAGAACACTTTAATAGCTTGAAAGATCCCAGGCTGTCTCAGCGGAGAGAGCATCAGGATTTGGCTGAGTTCAAGCTGCTTTCAGCACTCAGTTTGACCCTGCTCTTCAGCAGAGCCAGAGGTACCCGGCCTGGCCCTGAAAAAACAGCTCCTGAAACATTCGCAAACGGGCGGAGCTGTGCGGTGAGTGGCTAATATGGGCCGGTGCTACTGGGCCTTAACAGCTCTGGAACCAGCTTGTGGATCGAGCATGCAAGGAGTTGTTGTGCAGCTGCTGACCCTCTTTGTAAATATCCTGCTGGGCGCCATCCTAGACATCTGCTACACACTCAGCCACTATCAGTATAAGTGGATTAGCATAGAGGCCCATTTGTTTGCTATGCGGGTCATCACTTTTAAACTGTGGTCAAGGCGTACGTGGCCCTTTGACCTGGAGCCAACCAAAGATGGCCATCATTGACGGAAGAGGATAAAACATTGTTGCAAGTTAGCGTGAACTCTTATCTACTGACTTTGAAAGCAGGAAATGCCTTGTGCTGCTGATTTCAAACATTTCTGAACCCTAGAGAGCTGACAGTCTTAACCTTGAATACCATAACAGCCAAAATGAGAAGTACGCTCTCCGAAATATGGAGATTGAATTTGCATTGAATTTGCATCCGTATGTAAGATAAGTGCAGCTCTTTGCAGCCGGTGATTCACTTTTCCTCCCTCTAAAACCAGCCTTTTCGTTCATCACCTCTCTGAGCGGTTTTGTGAATCTTCCTGTCAGTTGGTGCCATTCATTCATCCGGGAAGCGGCTTTTTTTTTTTTTGTGAAAGCACCTGGCGTAATGACGCACGTTTGAGGCAGAGTGGAGCCTGACTAAATCCTTGAACTACACAAAAGTTGAGTGCATTCGAAAGATGCTTCACGTTCACATTCCTCAGCACAAAGCATACAAGCATCAGGGTGAACTTGGTGCCTTTGCTCTGTAAAACGCTTCCTTTTACTGAAGCATCCGACATATGACTCTGTCGGTGCCAATGCTGGAAAAACAAGATGGAACATGTTGAAACAGTATTTTACTAGATCCAGTTCCTTAGTGTATGTGAACATTAGTTAGTTTACCATCCAAGGAGTGGAGAGCAACAAACAAATGAATACATGGTTTCTCCACCTTTTTAATAACTCAGAGCATTTCCACACTTCCTCAGACATTTGTCCTGTTATTTATTTTCATTCTTTGGTACTCTTTAGATCTTTTTTCACTAAATAATTTGAAATCCAACGTCTTTTACTCTCTCATGTCATACTCTATTGCTGGATTTTGCAACCTCTGGACATTTTTGTAGCAGAAGAAAATATGGCTTCAAGCTTACTGGTTTTACCCAACTCTTAAAATGTTGTGTTTCCAAGTCAGACCCTCTTAATATTACACTCCGCTATAATGAAGGCACCAGTAGTGTAGAATTTAACTTGCAGTTTACTCGGTGAAATAAAATTCCAAACGTACAAGTCTCATCTCAATAAATCGAATGCATCTGATGAGTTTAACAACGCGCTTGAAAGAAAATGTATTTATATTTTATAGGATTTAAGGTGTAATAAATCAATACTTCAAAGGAAAATCCAATTATTACGCTAATGTATGACACAATGTATTATTTAATATTAATATTTAAGCCTAATTATGTAATATGTTAATTAAAAGATAATGGTTAGTTTGGTCCCATAAAATAATCCAACACAGCTTCAGAAGATTTTATTTTAAAGAACGAATAATAATGTAACAAGTTCAAGGTCATAACATTCTTTTGGGAAGTCATTTTGTTTTTGGCTAAAACATAAAAATCCTGCTGATCTGCTGGCATCTCTGGCGATGAAAAATCCAAATACCCAAGTTGGTTTAGCTTGTATGACCAAGGAAGAAACATACTAATTTAACATGTAACCAAGAGTCATCTAAGACCTAATATGACAAATCAAAAAGGCCTAAAATTAAGAGGAAGAAACCCTGAAGTAACTGTAAATTGATCCATTTCACATTTGAAAAGTGTAACTTTTTGCTCAGGAAAAAAAGGCAAAATGGACATCACTCCTCGTTATTGCTAAATGTGTTAGCTTATATATACCACTGTCAGTGGCGCACTAACTTGCTTTTCTGTGTTTTTAAAAATAAAAGTTGTAAATAGACTTAAGAGGTTTTTTTTTATTAAGCTAGGCTGTAACTTTTTTTTATGCCAACCGATTCCTGAATGCATTTCGTTTAACTTGTTGAATGATATCTTTTTATAGGTAGCTCTTGGTAGATTGTTTCAGCTTCATGGCTACATATTTGGTTCTGGTTCTCTCTCCATAGATTAAGCCCTGCCACTATCTGCCCTGCTTCGTGACCTCCAAGAACGAGTGCCTTTGGACAGACATGCTGTCCCACTTCGGCTATCCCGGCTACCAGTCCCGGCACTACGCCTGCATCCAGCAGAAGGAGGGCTATTGCAGTTGGTACCGAGGCATGACCACCCGCGATAAAACCATCATCAATGCTACTGATCCATGATTCCAAGCACATCCTGTCAGAAACCAACTTTCTCCCTCCCAGGTTCTGTCTCCATCTTGAATTACTTTTACTGGACTCGTGACGGCCTTCTTTAAAAGGCAGAAAAGAGCAGATATATTACAGTGCCTGTCTGTAGCACTTCGGATAGAAAAAAAAAAAACGTTGGTGTAAAGATTGGCCTTTAACCTTGTAATGTTTCCCACTCAATAATGATCAGTGGTAGTAACAATAGAAATTCATAGATGTACACAAGATGTTTATCAGACGTTTATACGGGAAGACAATTATCAACCTCTGATGGGATTTTGGAAATTAAGGAACTGTCACTGGCCTTAAGCAGCTAATCTACTGATAATTTGATTGATATTTTGGCAATACTGTGGATCATCTTTTAAAAATGACACGCCAACCTAAAGATGATATGAAATAAAATTGTTATTACAATGGTAGACCTTACTGATGTAAATCCTATTATCACTTCTGCACATCACTTGCTATCAACACTGCCAAAATACATTTCAATAATAATTTTGTGCCACTATCGGAGGTATGAGGATTATACCTCTATATTCAAATTCTGAAAACTTAGTGGAAATGTAGTTTTAGATCAGTTATGTTCAGTTGTTACTGTGACATCTGTCTTTTAAGATGGTAGTACCTCTGCTTCCCTAAGTGGTTGCACCACAGCCACCAAACAATCTCCTCCTTTGTTCTGCATAAATTATCATCTGAGAAATGTTAACATTGATGCCGTGCCAATGCAGGGAAGAGCTCTTTTTTTTAGTTGTGATATTTTATTTTATGCTGTGTGTATATAAAAGTAAGCTAAAGAAATGGCAACATCTCTATAATGCATTTATTTATGTTTATTGGATTAAACAGTAACCCTGTTATACATGCAAAAACAGAAGGAAAAGAAGTAGGCTAAAATATAGGTTTGCCTACATTGCGACCAGCAGAGTGACACATCAAATCAGAGTGAAGGATAAGCATCTAAATTATATGGTACTTATTGTGTTTGACCACAGCTCCCTTTGCTGGTACTATTCAACAACCCTATGATAGTACAATTTAAACAGGTTTCACAGTATGAGATGTTTTCTAAATGTATATTCAATCTTTTGTATTTAACTATTTTAAATGAACATTATATAAATATATATATATATATATATATATAAATGAAAATAACTTTATTGTCACTAAGATCATTCTTCTTCACCTGTTCCAATCTGGATTTTGTTTTTCATATTGTTAGCTTCTCTTCGATCCATTCCATTAGCAGACACAGACTTGCCTCAAATGGATTAACAACCTTTTTTTTATCAGTAGAATTTTAGTTTAAATTCCCACAGGAGACTGTTTTTAATTTACAGAAAACAATTGTGTTTTGAAAACTGACATGACTAAGATCTGCAATATGAATACACAGCTAACGTAGCAGCCTTGTAGCTTAGCTTACTTTACATGTCAGCTAAGATGTACCGATGAACAGGAAGCATCTTTTTGCTGTTTTTACCTGTCTTACTCATAAATTTTATTAAAAATCTGACTTTCCTAAAATGAATAGATTTCAAGTTAAACTTTAGCTTCAGGCTAAAACCTTTACCCAAATTTTATGGACAATCTTAAGCTAACCAACCAACTCTAGCTTGCCGATTGCTTGCTTACCTTATTATTTTCTTCAAGCAACACGTGCCGATTAATTTTGTATTATTAATCAAAAAGCGTCTTGAGAAAACAGATTTTTTTTTTGCTTAATGGGTCATAAGTGTTTATGAGGTTCTTCCTCCAGTTGTGGCATTTCTGTGTTATTATGTCTGTGGTTTCTGTTCGTGTAAATATACTGTCTGCTTAACACAGAAACAATTGGTCACGTTTGAACTAAAAAAGAGGAAAACTGAAGTCAAGAAAGCTGTGTACAGTCTGTGTGTAAGCACTGATTTCTGAATTGTGTGGGGTGGGTGGGGGTGTTACCTTGTAAGGGTAGAGAAATGTTTGACTTAATTTCTGTGTTTTATATTTTTATAATAAAGAATCAATGAAAAATGGATCAAACAAGGCTTTTTGCACTCTTTTTTTTTTGTTTTTCTATGACCTTAAGTGTTTAAATGGGAAATAATTCCAGAAATCACTCACCATTTGTGTGTGGTTTGGGTAGAAGGTTTGTTCATTCAGGGGGAATTTCTCAGCTCCGAGGGAGTGGTATAGCTTAATCATTTGAGAAAACTGCAAGGAGAAATAAACAGGCAGCCGTCAATGAATTGAGGACAAAAGGTGTTGGACAAAGCTATAGCTGAATGAAATAGTATATGCCGCCCTACAGATTTCTTCGAACTTAGCTTTTTGTAACATCTAGATGTTTCATATGACCAAACATCTTTTAGATGATTTCATTACTAAAGGGGAAAAAGGCTCCCCAGACCAGTTCTTTACTATATGAAAAAAAAATGTCCTCCCTTTGTTAAAATCAATTTCTATAATTTACCATGTTCTTAGGAAGGAGCTCAATTTCACTAACCACATCAAGGTCTGATTAGTCCCAGAGGTGTGAAATCAGTTACTTGAATCAAATCTGTATGACAACATGAAGTAGGCTAAATGATCTCAAAATAAAAACAGCCTATGTCTCAACCTAAAGAAATTCTCAAACAGATAAGACATAAAGTTACTCTTGTAAAAAAAAAACTTTTTCTAATGCTTTGGAGCTCCAGCAAACGACAAAAACATTATCCACAAAGGAAAAACACATAATAGTGTTGAATCTTCCCAGGAATTGTCCAGACCCACCAAAATTATTACAAAAACAACTTGGTTGTTCAGGAGGTCACAAAAGAACATCTGAAGCACTGCAGGGGTCACTTGGCACAGTTAAGGTGTATATTTTTCAACAATGAGAAAGAGATGGCAAAAATTTAATTCATGGCAGAGTTTGAAAGCAAAACCTACTTCTGACCAAAAAGAATGCAAAGCCTATCTTATATTTGTCCAAAAAACATCTTCACGATTCCCAAGACTTTTGGGAAAATATTCTTGAGACTGAAAGGACAAAATGTGCATCTGGTGTAAAACAATCTAACGGCTTCCAGAAAAAGAACACAATACAGACTGGTTGTGGTAGTGTGATGATCTAAAGCTCCTTTGCAGCCAGGGGAGCATGACGCTGTCCGAACAAAACCCTTAATACTGCTGTCCTGCAGAAACGGGCCCTTCATCCTAAAAATCCCTCCAGTGGGGCTGAACTAAAATAATTCCATAAAAAACAGTGGACATAGACTCCTAAGACTTGTCAGTTATCACAAATACCTGATGGCAGAGGGCTTCGGTTATTGGGTTTAGGAGGCAGTTACTTTATCACACAGGGCTAGGTTATTTTGGATAGTGTTTCCCCTAGTAAAATCATTTGAAAACTGCATTCAGTGTTTACTGACAGTACCTTTTAGTGATATTAAAACTTGTTTGATGTTCTGAAACATCTAAAAGTGACAAAAGTAAAATCTGTAATAAATTTGTACATGTTTTCAACACTGTACACCTAAGAACAGTTGAACCCAATGATTAGGGAGTCAGTTTGTCGATGGATCATCTTGAAGTCAACACCTGGCACTGGAATAATAAAGGTTTTTATTGTCTTGCCGTTTCAGGAAATGAAACAGAAACAGTTGAGACCCACCTACTTAGAGTTGGATCTAACACCCATTGTTCAAACAATGCAGTTACCAGGTTATTTATAGATCCTTTTTAACATCCGTAATTCCTTCACGAAACATTGGACATCAAGCATGCATTGAGCTGAGTTTGCCTAGGCATTGTGTTTGCATTGTATGGGGCTGGTCCAGACTCAAGGAATACTAAACCCTGGGATATCTTGCATGCCTCATGAAATACATAACAGGGCAATAAAATGGGAAACAAAAGTACCTCTACTGTCCATATAACATAAAAGTGTCAGCTCTGGTGAAGCATATTTTATATTCAAATTGTACCTGGCAAGACCTGGTGTTTATGAAGTCATGCAGGGCTAAGCATTGACATGTTTTCACTAAAGCGTTCTGCCATTTTATTTCCTACAAAGCTACTAATAACTACAGTGACAAAATCCTCCTGCTCCAGACACAGGAGTCGCAGCTCCATGTAATAGGCTGTATAAATCAGCCTGGGGCAGCTGCTGAGAAAGTCTAACCACCATATGGAGGTTAAAAGCAGAGGAAATAAAGCTGTTTTAGACTACTTACCACCCAAGGTTTGCTGCAGAAATTGTATATAGAGAAGAGAGAATTGACGCCTGGAACACCGCCAAAGTGCAGGCCGATCACAATGTTCCTGAAGTCCTCGCCGGGAATCATGCTGTAGGCGTGTTGGCGAATCAGGACAAAGTCTGGCTTAAAAGACCTGCAGAAAGACATAAAAGAAACCATGAAAGTGTACAGCTTGGCTATACATGAATGCATTAGGTGAACTGTCTCATCATCCAGTAAAAACATTTGGCTCAACTAACAGGGCCTTTAAAAATGGATGCCACAAAGAGCCATGGGAATTTCTTGAGGTCGGGTCTGATCAATGTACAACAAGCCTTACTTTAGCCAAAACTGTTTATGAAAGGTTTTATTTATTTTCATTTATTTTCTATGCCATTACAATAAATCTAAACACAGCCTTGGTTAAGGTTATCCTACATGCTTCAGTTAGCAAGTGAAATATTAAACTAAAAAGCTATCCTGGAGGTGCAATATAAGACTGCCTGACCACACTGTCAGGCCCAAAAACGATTGGGGGCCAATCACGTCGCAGTATTGTCGTTTAAGGCGGGACATAGTGGTGCAATGAAAGCAATAGCTAACGAGCTCACAGCCAAACCAAAATTATCACCGCAGTTTTTCCACATCCGTTTTGTCAGAATCCATGATTTCATCTTTGATAGTAGAACAGCAAGAGGTGCCTTGACTAGCTTACCTTGTAGTTTCTCATGACATCTGCTGCTTACGTTTTAATATGATACCATGATTGGCTAAAATGAACCTTAGGTAGGCGGGCACTAAGTGCTGTTTCGCCCTCTGAGTTCGGGTAGTTCTGCTGAAATTCACACCTTTACCCAAACGGATTCAACGGGAGCAGTCCCAGATTGATAATGTGCAGAACGGAGAGTGCTACACATTATCAGCTGTTTAGCCTAAAAACAAGGAGAAAACAAGGAGAAAGGAAAAGGCCTTTTTTAAGTATTTTACCAACTATGTAGACAAATATGTACCCACAAAAAAGGTGGGTAGATATTGACACAAGATTGGTACAGTGACATTAGCTAAGGTGTAACTAAAACCACAAAGGAATTAATAAAAAATAAAGCGGCACAAAGACTAGCATCTCTGTCCCAAAATTATTCCTCTGCACTGTTCAACTAGTAAGGAACAACATTTAAGAGAGGGGTTTACATACAACACTCTAAATGTATTCCTACAAAAACCTGTTAATTCAAGGAGTTAAGAATTATGTGTTTTAATGCTGTTTTTAAGACCTAGGCCGAAGTTGTCATTTGCCTGAAACCATAGCAACCCACCTTGCCCTTTTTTTGCTGATCATCATAGAAAATATAATGCAACATTGCCACATGCAAATGCACATGTGGTAATCCTGCATGCAAACGTGTTTAGCTGCTGCTGAATACATTTGCATGCACCCGATCCTTTCTGTTACAAAAACAAAAATATTTTGGTATCCAACTGATTTACCAAATGATTGAATAACCACAAGGAGGGCAAATCCTGTGAATGCAATAAAAATCCAACTTATCATTCATTCAACACTATTTTTGACATTTGGCATGCAGGGTTTGTGTAGAGATTCTGTATTTGGTAATGCTGCCATATTTGTTTTAACATAAAACTTTCTACTGGTAACCTTTTCAAACAAATCCGTCTTGTTCAAATGTTTTCAATTTTTTTTATCATGAACCTTGAACCATGAGCATGTTAACTGAGGCTTGTTGTGTCTAAGATAAAGCTCTTGGGTTGTTTTGCAGCTTCTCTAACCTTTGCAAAGCATGACCTTGGGCTGAATTTTCAGGAATATCCCCCTCTGAATATCCCCCTCTTAAAGAAGCCATATTTGGCTTCTTTAAGTTAATTCCTGACATGTTTATCTCTTTGGTTATTTTACTCAAAAATCCTTAGACAGCAGTGGAAATGCATTTCGTTTTCACACAAAGCTGATATATATTTATTGACTCTTCAGGTTTAAATTAAAGAAAGATCCAACCCTGGAACAGACCACACCAGTTTTATGTTAAAGCTCCAAAATTAGCAGTGAAACAAGGGGGCTGCACACTGGACCAGTTTGTTTGACTGACTCAGTGCATTTTAGGGTGCAATCATTGCCAGTGTTACTTGTTTTTTTAGTGGAACACCAAAGAATCCCATTTTCATAACCTGACTAAGCTCAGGTCAGAAATCTGGCAGCGCATTAACACACACACACCGGGCTGCGTGTTAATAGTCATGAGCTACATTAGTCGCTGACTGTGTTGAGCTGAAGAGATGGAGAACTTCTCTTCATGGCACCTAATCTTTTTAGATCATTAATCCAATTAACACAGCCTAATCCTTCCTTTACAAACTGTTCTGGGAGTAAATCCAAGTAGTCCATTGAACACCTGCAGGCCTTCTTTCACATGCCTCCAATTTAACAGAACAAAATTTGGCACATGTACTTTAAAAATATATGAATTGTTTTCTTATTTGATTTGATAATTGAGAACATTTCAGCCTTACCTTCCTTAGATTTCATGAACTCACAAGCTCAACAGGTTACGCAATTTCTCATTGGGGATTACAAAGGATTTTATTGTGGCACTAGGTAAATTAACTGGCTGAGAAAAGGTCATGCTGGAACTCCTTTACATGTCACTCACGAGGAGAGCATTTATCGGAGAAGAGTAAAAGATGCCCGCGATAACAATGGAGTGGATGCAGGGTTTCATAGTAGCATTAGTAGAGTATTCAGGGTTCCCACACCTTGTGAACATCAAATTCAAGGACCTTTCAAGGACTTTCCAGGGCCAACTTCCTCAAATTCAAGGACCACACGTGGCGGCATTTACCTACTGTGACCGCTGAATAGGTTATCATATTTTAATACAATGCAAATTCAATAAAAGACTAAACAGCGTAGAAGTTGTTGGGTCAGAAGCAATGCAAGAAAATGGATTTATAGCCTACATTGATATTGATCATATTCATAGCCTACATTTATATCCACAGTACATGGCTATGCCATACTACATTACATATAAGATGTACATTAGCCTACCGTTTCATGGAATTTTATGGAAAAAAGTGCAGCATTGAGATGTTCAGCATTATATCAATTTGTTTCACTTACTTTCATCTTTGATTAAGCTAGTTTTTGACTTCTGTTTAAAGTGCCACGGTTGCCAGAAAGCTGCTCAGAGATTTAAATCATTCTCAGGCTTTTGTTACCTTTGTTAAAGACACAATTTCAGTGCATTTTACTAACCCTCCTCCTTTACCCGGGTTCTAGACCGGCAAAATGAACCATAAAGAGACACTATGGCGGAGTTACAAATTTTTTCTTTTCAACTTTTTTTTTACATTTTCTTTTTTCTCTTGTGGTCCACCAAGGAGCTTACAAATCACGGTGAAACATGAACATGTGGCTGTGTGAATCAAATGCCGTTATTTATTTAAGATAAAATATTTATCTTAAATAAATATTTATGATCAACCTGCGCCGTCAATCCCGGCGCATGCGCGCTTCATTTGCAGTCTGGACGCTGAGGGGAAACATGCTGTGGCTCTGACTGCAGCGCTGAGAGGGACTCCTGCGGTAGTGGGAGAACGGGGTTGGGACAGGGGAGGCGCCCCACGGCAGCACCTGCCGCTGGAGGACAAGAGTATAAACGATACGTGCTTTCACGTAAGAGTCTCCAAAAGTCGCTAGATTTGTCGCTAGTCGCAAAATGACTGAAAAGTCGCTAAATATAGCAACAAAGTCGCTGAGTTGGCAACACTGCGTAAATGTAACCTATTGGACGCATGTAGGCCTGAACCGTAGCCTACCAACTAACAAAGAAGAGCGAACGTACCTTTGCAAATTAAAAGTCTGCGGAATCAACATAATTTTAAAAGATCGTGTGGTAGTAAAATAATGACACGAGTCGTCATCCGTGTGAGATTTCAACCCCACAAAAAAATTCAAGGACTTTCAAGGACAAGGTGTTTTTTTGGCTGTTTTCAAGAACTTTCAAGGGCCTTGAATTTATTTTTTCAGATTCACAAACTTTCAAGGATTTCAAGGACCCGTGGGAACCCGGAGTATTAGTCATACACTCCAGAAATCTGGTGTTGATGGAAGTGTTGTAAGAAGAAAACCATTGTTGAAAGAGATCCAGATGAAGTGTTGTTTGCACTTTTCCACAAGCAATGTAGGGGACACAGCAAGCATCTGGAGGAAGGTGCTCTGGTCAGACAAGATCATTTTGGCCTTCATCCAAAACGCATTGAGTGGCAGAAAGCAAACGCTACACATTACCCTGATTACATCATGGTTAAGCATTGTGTAACCATCATGCTATGGAGATGCTTTTTTTCCAGCAGGAACAAGGAAGCTGTTCAAAATCGACGGTAGGATGGGCAAAACTGAATGCAAGCCAATCCTGGAAGAAAAGCTTCTAGAGGTTGTGAAAGACTTGAGACTGGGGCTGAGGTTTACCTTCCAGCAAGACAACAACCCTTGAAATATTGTAGCTCTGTCTTAATGTTATATGCTAGAATGGCCCAGTCAAAATACCAGGCCTAAATTAATTTGAGAATAGGCAAATATTTCAGTTACTAGATGTGAAAAGCTGGTAGAGACATATCCTAAGACCTGTAGCTGTGACTGGTGTGCTATTAAAAGCATAATAATTTCATTTAAAACATAAGAAAGAAAGCGTCTGGCATCAAAATAGATGAGCATGGCGAAGAGACATCAGGAGAAAGAGATTAGTAGTTTTATTATATCAAAAAAATATACAATTGCGTGACCCAGGCATGTGTGTGCAAATGTATGTCTATCATTGTGTGGACTAAAACTTTACAGTAGACCAACATTGTGTGGACAATTGGCATTATGACGACATTTTGCAAAGTCCACACGATGCAAATTGGGGCTAATGCTGAGGTTTAAGGCTAAGGTGTGAATTAAGTTTAGGTTACGGTTAGTTATAGATTAGGTTCAGGGTTTGCGCATAGCAAGCAATGGAAGTCAATGGAAGGTCCACACAATTATGTGCATTCCAACATCTGTGTGTGTGTGTGTGTGTGTGTGTGTGTGTGTGTACTTATACTTGCAGCTGAGTAAGAACATATTTTTTCATCTTTTACTACCAAAGTAATTTCCCTCTGGGATTATTAAAGTATATCTGATTCCGATTCTGATTCTGAACTTCTTTTGGTCCTCACTTTTTTGGGGGGGGGCAAATAGCTAGGTTTAGGACTACGGTGCCAATTAGGTTTACGGTGAGGGTCAGGGTCAGGGTAAGCCCATAGAAAGGATTGAAAATGATTGGAAGCCAATGAAATTCAGCCAAAGTCTTCATGTCTTCTGCAAGTCAGTGTGTGCATGTGTGTGTCGGGGTGTTTGGTTGGATGCAGTCTTTGTGTGACCGCTACTTTTTCAGCTGGAGGTGCACAGTAGTTAGAGTGATGAGTAGAATAAAAGTCAAACAACCCTCAGGGCTCAGGAGCAACAATCGGAGGCTGGCATGGATGCACAAAGATTTATTTATTATTTTACAGAAAACTGAAGAATGAGAATCAAAACCAACCAGGGTTCTAAAACTAAAACTTTGAACTCAACACCAAGCCTGTGCTTTTCTGTGCTACTTTTCTGTACAATAAAACTTTCCTGGAATCCAATATGAACCCAGAAAGTGCGCAGTGAAAACCTTCTGGTACTGGTATGAAGTAGATGAAGGCAGATTGTGGGCTCAAATTCCAGCCCGGGTGTTGCTTTTTGTCAGATATCATGGGTCAGAGGAAGGATCTGCTCCTGGGGACACAGGGACTACAGCTGTTCCTCCCTGCATTGCTCAGCCAAAGTAGCCGCTGCATAAATGCTCTTCCCTCTTTCCTATACTGAGTGGTGGAATGAGTTTTGTTAGTTCTCAAGCCAAACCCAAGTCAGTCCATTTCTTAAAGATAAACGATAATGATACAGTCGTGAAAAAAATTGGATTCCATGTTTTTCCTAGAGAGCATGGGTTTCCTCAACACTAGATAATAGGTCCTTTTAGGACATTTTGGAGACTTTTAGCATCTTCTAGTCTGCTTTCATTCTTAGTCGACCCGAACTGGTCATCTTTCCATTCATTTCAATGGCAACTATTGTTTTAAGAAGTCTTTAAATCCTTAACCTTTATCATTAGCTGTAACTGTCTTCTGTCTAAAGGCTTCAAACAACTCATTGGATCTCCCCATAGTGTTCACTCTGATATCAAATCAGGAGATGGAAACGTCTGAGGTAAAACAGGGTAAACCTCCTTCAAAACGCTCACTCATACTGGTCTTATCATATGGACACACCTTAGTGTGATTTTAGTCATTTTAAGTGGGACCAAACATGGGGTGTCCTAATTTCTTCAATAAAAGAGACACTGGAAATACAAAAATCTGTTTCTCTGTTTTTGTTGTTTATCACATGACTTTCACAGTGTTGTAATGTTGATGATAAACATCCTCATGTCTAAATATGTTGGAAAAAATTAAAAAAGGTTCACAGGTTGTTCCGTTTTCTTTCCCTGTATGACTGTCATGGTTGAGTTTTGGTTTGGCTTTGTTTTTCTGTTATTTTCATATTTTCATCTCTTTTGGGTTAGGTTTGACTTTATTTATTGTTTTCAGTCATCAGTTATTTTCTGTCATTTCCACTTCATCTCCTCAGCAGTCAGTCACACCTGATATCATTTACCAGTCAATTAGCCAGACCCTTCTTCCACCTGTGAAGTGCTCTATTTAAACCTCCCTCTGCCTTCAGTTCAGCACTGGGCCGTCATCATTCCACACCTCTCCATGCCAGTCCCCGTTTTGCCTTGGAAGCTTTGGTTTGCTCCTGTTGTTAAGGTTAGTCCTGTCAGTCACTCTAAAGACTGTTCGTTCACTATTTGTTCCTGGAGAGGTTCTGCTCTGTGTCCTGGTGTCTCCAGAGAACTGCTAACTGGACTAGCCATCCTGGAAAGGCTCTGCTCTGTGCCCTGGTGTCTTTCAAGTTCTGCTAACCTGACTAGCCGTCCTGGTGAAGCTCAGCTCATCGTTCCACCTAGCAGAGCCCCACGCATCAAGGAGAGCCAGCTGTGGGAGTTCTACTACGGTGACCGAGACAACCTTCTGCCCTGCTGGCCAGCTGCCACCCCCGAGATTGCCCCAGATTCCTCATCTGTCCCCTCCCGGCGAAGACAGCAGAACCACCGGCGCGGAGGGTCCGTCAAGGCTCAAGAGGAGGATCCGCCTCCAACCCCGGCGCCGCTCTCTGAAGCCTGTAGCCCGGCGCCGCTCTCTGAAGCCTGTAGCCCGGCGCCGCTCTCTGAAGCCTGTAGCCCGGCGCCGCCGCCCTCCAAAGCCTGTTGCCCGTCACTGCCTGAAGTAGCCGAGGAGATGGTTCCGCCTCCACCAGTAAACTCCGCTCTGCCGACCACTGAAGGCTCCGCTCTGCCGGCCGCCAAGAAAATAGATCCGCAGGCCTCCGAGGGAGCCGCTTTGCCTCAGCCCGAGGCCTCCGAGGGAGCCGCTTTGCCTCAGCCCGAGGCCTCCGAGGGAGCCGCTTTGCCTCAGCCCGAGGCCTCCGAGGGAGCCGCTTTGCCTCAGCCCGAGGCCTCCGAGGGAGCCGCTTTGCCTCAGCCCGAGGCCTCCGAGGGAGCCGCTTTGCCTCAGCCCGAGGCCTCCGAGGGAGCCGCTTTGCCTCAGCCCGAGGCCTCCGAGGGAGCCGCTTTGCCTCAGCCCGAGGCCTCCGAGGGAGCCGCTTTGCCTCAGCCCGAGGCCTCCGAGGGAGCCGCTTTGCCTCAGCCCGAGGCCTCCGAGGGAGCCGCTTTGCCTCAGCCCGAGGCCTCCGAGGGAGCCGCTTTGCCTCAGCCCGAGGGTTCCGCGAGGAGGTCCAGGAGGACCCGCCTCTGGCCTCGGTTTCCACCGAGACCTGTAGCCTGGCACCGCCTCCCGCCTCTGACTTTTCTGTTCGGCCGGAGCCGCGGACTTCGAGCCGCTCGACTCTGCCTCGTCGGGGCCGCCCTCCTCGAGGGTTTAGTCGGGCGTTGCTGCTCCGCCGCCTGCCTCGTCCAGGACGACCTCCACGAAGACTTTTTCTTTTTTGCTTAGCAGCCGTTTTTGCCTGAGCCCTTAAGGCCAGTGCCTTCTGTTATTTTTTTGGGCTCGATTTCAGTTTTTGATTTACTTAGGATTTTTGGGGTTTTAGAGTTAGGGGTTCTTGTTTTCTTAGAGTTCTTAGTCTCTGTTTTGCTTTTGTTTTTCCTGTTCCGTTTTAGGATTCTAGATTTTGCCTTAGTTTCCAAGCTTTGCTTTGCTTCCTCATTTATAGCCTTAGTTCTCTGGTTTTCTCGTTAGTTTACTTCATGTTCTAGTTTTCTTGTTTTGCCTTAATTTCTAGTTTAGCTTTAGTCTCATAGTTCTGCTTAGTATTTTGTTTTGATTTAGTAGTTTTTTGCTATAGTTTTTCTTTGTGGTGTTATCCCTGACCTAGTTTTCTTGTCTTGCCTTTATTTTCTGGTTCTTGGCTTTGATTCTTTATTTTGGTCCCAGCGCTCCTTAGGTTCCAGCACTCCTTAGTTCCTAGCGCTTGCTTAGACTTCTGACCCCTGATTATGAGCTGTTTCACGCTCCCTAGCTTTGGCTAGTTAGAGCTTCCTTAGTTAAGTTTTTGGCCTTCTGGTTCTTCTGTCTTCTTGAATTTAGACCTCTTGGTTCCCCGGTGTGTTAGGACGCCCTCTGTTCTCGGTTCCCCGGCGTGTTAGGACGCCCTCTGTTCTCGGTTCCCCGGCGTGTTAGGACGCCCTCTGTTCTCGGTTCCCCGGCGTGTTAGGACGCCCTCTGTTCTCGGTTCCCCGGCGTGTTAGGACGCCCTCTGTTCTCGGTTCCCCGGCGTGTTAGGACGCCCTCTGTTCTCGGTTCCCCGGCGTGTTAGGACGCCCGCTGTTCTCGGTTCCCCGGCGTGTTAGGACGCCCGTTCCTTCCCTTTGGCGTTAAGTACGCCCGTTCCTTCCCTTTGGCGTTAAGTACGCCCGTTCCTTCCCTTTGGCGTTAAGTACGCCCGTTCCTTCCCTTTGGCGTTAAGTACGCCCGTTCTTTCCCCTTGGCGTTGTCGTACGCCCGTTCTTTCCCCTTGGCGTTGTCGTACGCCCGTTCTTTCCCCTTGGCGTTGTCGTACGCCCGTTCTTTCCCCTTGGCGTTGTCGTACGCCCGTTCTTTCCCCTTGGCGTTGTCGTACGCCCGTTCTTTCCCCTTGGCGTTGTCGTACGCCCGTTCTTTCCCCTTGGCGTTGTCGTACGCCCGTTCTTTCCCCTTGGCGTTGTCGTACGCCCGCCAACATCTGTTAGACGCCCTTTGTTTGGCTTACCAGGGGTTGTTAAAAAACCCCTTTTAGTTCGCCCTAGTGGGTAGTTTTGGTTTGATTTTAGCCCACCATCCTGCCTTCCCTCCACCCACCCTGGTTCGGTCACTTTGTAGTTTGTTTTGTTTGATTTTAGGCCGTCCGGAGTCCGGCCTTGAGGGGGGGGGGGGTAATGTCAATTAGCCAGACCCTTGTTCCACCTGTGAAGTGCTCTATTTAAACCTCCCTCTGCCTTCAGTTCAGCACTGGGCCGTCATCATTCCACACCTCTCCATGCCAGTCCCCGTTTTGCCTTGGAAGCTTTGTTTTGCTCCTGTTGTTAAGGTTAGTCCTGTCAGTCACTCTAAAGACTGTTCGTTCACTGTTTGTTCCTGGAGAGGTTCTGCTGTGTCCTGGTGTCTCCAGAGAACTGCTAACTGGACTAGCCATCCTGGAAAGGCTCTGCTCTGTGCCCTGGTGTCTCTCAAGTTCTGCTAACCTGACTAGCCGCCCTGGTGAAGCTCAGCTCTGAGCCCTGGTGTCTCTCAAGTTCTGCTAACCTGACTAGCCGCCCTGGTGAAGCTCAGCTCTGTGCCCTGGTGTCTCCAATGAACTGCTAACCTGAGTGCTATGAGGCCTGCTAGCCGAGCAGCACCTAGCAAGTGTGGACTCTCTGTCTCCGGGCCGTCAGCTCCTGCCATCACATTCATCCCTGACCTTCTGCAGTCCTGAACCTCCGGTCTTCATCACTCACCACCCAGCATACTTCCTTCAATAAATACTCAAACTTTTAGTCCCATGTGTGCGTCCTGAGTTAATCGGTAAACAAAACCCTGACAATGACCATATACGGAACACAGTGGGCTGTTTTCAACAAGAAACATTTTGGTTTAATTTTGGTCCTACTTAATCCAAAACCTGTATTATTACAAGACATTAGAACTCATATTTTCAACCAAGAAGAGAATGTCATAACCTAATGCAACAAGGTTAGGGTTAGTTCACAGGTCAAGTCCAAGTCAAGCCTCAAATTTCTCATGATTGAAGTAAATATTTTCTTTTCAAATCCATAAGACCCTCTGCACTTCTAACCCTGCATCACTGTATGATTCCAAACCTGTCCTGTTTGTCCTCGGATCTAAATGACCACATGAACATTTGATCATAGTCTTTCAATCTTGTAGTGATTATTTACTGCTATCTTTTAATTATGTAACATTTAACTCACCATCCAAAAAGAATCTAAAAGATGTTTATATATATATACCCAGTTAGAAATATAAGTTTGCATTAATACTCTAATAAAAACAATATAAGGAGATTAAAATCTGTTAATGTTAAATCTCTGAATGAAGGTGTTTTTCTCTTTGTAGTGACTAACTTAGCAGCAGTTTATCCCTGTCTTCATATAGTCCACTCCTGTATACATTGCACTAAATATGATTCTCCCAATTCTGAGCTGAAGAGCTTTTAATAATATTGGGAAACCACTTTCTAAAATCACATAACGTTTGTTCTCAATTCTAAATATCAGATATGTTCAAATTTAAGGTATAAATTGCAACATAATGATTGATAAACTTCTGAATAAACACCAAAATGGAAATATTTGCTTGATTATAGTAAGACCCTTCATTATTTAAAGTGCTTTTGTCTTGTATACCTGAGTATCTCTTGTTTTTTTTTTTCTGTTTTTTTTATCACAATGTAATTGTAATGGCTTAGGATATTTTTGTTGTGCATTTAGGCTCACAGTGTTGTATAGTTAAAAAATATTTTTATTTAGCAGCTGTTACTGTATCCCAGCCTCTGTTTTTCATTGGCTGTTGGCAGGACGTGTTTACAAATGGGTCGGTGATCAGTTCACACTAGAGTATAGATTTCATGCCTGAGCCCAAACCTGACCAGAGCCCGAACCAAAATTACAGCCAAGTTGCGCCTTGATGTCACGGGTGTGGGGCGGACTCAGGTCATGCTAAGATTTTGTTTTCTCTCATGCGATGTGCGAGCCCATCCTGAAGCCAGTGGTGCTGGTGAATTTTACAAGTGGATGAAATAACCAAGAAAAATTACCACACCAGAATTCCTCAACTTAAACTGGGATCAAGAACCAGATGGCTTAAGCTGGAACACAACTGAATGCTCCAAAATGACATTTGTGCCAAACACACATCAAAACTGCCTTTGAAATTAAAACATAGGTTAACATTAAAACACTGGAGTGGCCCTGACCTCAAGCCTGTATGAAAAACTGTAGACTATGCTTAAAAGCTTGGCCTGGCTGTAGCTGAAAAACATCTTGATCAAATGGAACCTATCAATTATGATAAGAGTGGTCAAATATCTAGATCGAATTATGCCAGGCCCATGTTGATAGCAGCTTGAGGTGGTTTTTGAGGAAAAGAGTTAATGCACAAAATAGGATATGGAAACACATTTGCGAATTTGGTTCTGACAAAGCGAACATTTACTTCACAAGACTAATCAGCTGTTTCCACTGTTGTCGTCTGCCCACATATTCCCACTACGCACATTTATTAGTTATGTGGTGCATGCTAGTTTGCAACTTCTACCTTCTGTTTATTACAACCAATGTGTCATTTCAACTTGTAAAGAAACTGTGCTTTGCATAGCCTGGTTAATTTGCTCCAAGCTCCAAGTTTTTTTTTCATTTTCAAGGTTCTCTCAAAATTCACATGAATATATGATGGGAACACGACAACTGTGAAATGTTGCGGAAAATATTTATTTTATACTTTATGAACTTGATGTGCAAAGAGGCCACTGTTTGATTATTTATGTGCAATAAACAGTTTGGTTTATTAATTTATTTTTTCTTCTTCACTCAAAAAGATTGTGAAGGGTATATCCCAGTGGTTAATGTGACTGCATAGGGCCGATGTGCTGATCTGTAAAGAAAGAACAGCTATCAGTTTACCCCAGGACCGACATGCCTGTGACTAGTAGGACTTTTCTACAACACACTGTGCAAACAGTGCCAGAGGATGTTTTTGTCAGCATTCCTTAGCCAGGAAGCTATTCATACTTGGGACAATATGCTGCCATTTGGTCTCCAGATCCCATTATCATAAAGAATCTCTGACCTTCTAATAAGCGCCAAAGTGAGATGTGTGTCAGAGAAAGCATTTTTCTTCATAAAAACCCTGTGCTTGTCTCAAAAGCTGATGAAGGCCTTATCTTTCTCAATCAGCCTGTCTCACATTGATAAGACTAATCGTGGTGAGACTCAGTGAGAATGCCACAAATGTCAAACAGTACATACCGAGGACCTGGCGAGGGCTGATACACAATGCAGCATTGTGCTGTGGTGGCTCTATGCCGTCACGGGGAAATGCACCTTAGACAGACAAATCTGGGCTTTCCTGTTAACAAGGATAGAGGCTAGAGCATAACACCAAAAATAACTGTCAGGTCTCTTTTGAAACTTTTCAGACTAGAAGGTCAATGCTTAGATTACATTTTTCATACCACTTGCATATGTTAAAGAAAAGTGTTTGTTGATTATGTTCCAATCTTTTACTTATGGTATGATAATTAATTTTCCTTAAAAAGTAATGCTATTTCAAGCATTTTGTTTATGAGACAAAATATTTCTCTAAAATTAGGTAAAATATGGTGTCATTAGTGTCATTTACAATTAAGTGTCATTAAGCTGCTGTCTTACAGTTTCTATATTCCCATGTATGTTGGCATATCAAAAAACATGCGACAAAACAAAAAACAAGTGGAACACCTAGTCCTGTCAAGTGAAGTATGTGTAATTTTTGATGCTCTTTGGTATAATGCACACTTATCAACATGAAGGGTGTGAAATGCTGAGTGCTCTACTGCATCAGGAGAAGGGTATGTGACATTTGCTATAACGTCACTGTCTTGTTTTATTTTTAATTTCAGATTTATGGATGAGCTGTCTATCAATTTTCAATAGTCTAGAAGTGTCCCAAAGTGGTGAAACAGTTGTCAGCTGAATTAATCAAAAAGTAGGTTGGGCTGCCGTCAGTTGGAGCCTCTCCAAGAACTCAGGATGTCTGAATTACTGGCACTCTGGCTTCCTCGCTTTGTCCAAAAATATACAGCGATGTAGAGTAATTGCTCTTTAGTATAAGTGAGTGTGGGCATAGTTACAGTGGTCTGCAAAAGTTTGGGCAACCTTGTTAATTTCAATGATTTTCCTTCATAAATCATTGGTTCTTAGGATAAACAAAATCAGTTAAATATATCATATAGGAGACAAACACAGTGATATTTGAGAAGTGAAACAAAGTTTATTCCATTTACAGGAAGTGTGTAATAATTGTTTAAACAAAATTAGGCATGTGCATAAATTTGGGCACCACAATCAAAAAAAATAACTCAATATTTAGTAGATCCCCCTTTTGCAGAAATAACAGCTTCTAAACGCTTCCTATAGCTTCCTATGAGAGTCTGGATTCTGGTTGGAGGTATTTTGGACCATTCCTCTTTACAAAACACCTCTAATTCATTCAGGTTTGATGGTTTCCGAGCATGGACAGCTCTCTTTAAGTCACACCACAGATTTTCAATAATATTCAGGTCTGGGGACTGAGATGGCCATTCCAGAACGTTGTACTTGTTCCTCTGCATGAATGCCTTAGTAGATTTTGAGCAGTGTTTAGGGTCATTGTCCTGTTGAAAGATCCAGCCCCGGCGCAGCTTCAGCCTTGTCACTGATTCCTGGACATTGGTCTCCAGAATCTGCTGATATTTGGTGGAATCCATGCGTCCCTCAACTTTAACAAGATTCCCAGTCCCTGCACTGGCCACACAGGCCCACATCAGGATGGAACCACCACCAAATTTTACTGTAGGCAGCAGGTGTTTTTCTAGGAATGCTGTGTTGTTTTTTCCTCCATGCATGACGCCCCTTGTTATGTCCAAATAACTCAATTTTAGTCTCATCAGTCCACAGCACCTTATTCCAAAAGGAAGCCGGCTTGTCCAAATGTGCTTTAGCATACCTCAAGCGGCTTTGTTTGTGATGTGGGCGGAGAAAAGGCTTCCTCCGCATCACTCTTGCGTACAGCAGCTCCTTGTGTAAAGTGCGCGCAATAGTTGTACGATGCACAATGACTCCATCTGCAGCAAGATCATGTTGTATGTCTTTGGTGCTGGCCTGTGGGTTGACTTTGACTGTTCTAACCATTCTTCGCTTCTGTTTATCCGTGATTTTCCTTGGTCTGCCACTTCGAGCCTTAACTTGAACTGTGTCTGTGGTCTTCCATTTCCTGACTATGTTCCTAACTGTCGAAACAGACAACTGATATCTCTTAGACAGCTTTCGGTATCCTTCCCCTAATTCATGATGGTGAACAATCTTTGTTTTCAGTTCATGTGACAGTTCTTTTGAGACTCCCATGTCGCTACTCTTCAGAGAAGATTCACAGAGGAGGGAAACTTACAATTGCCCCCCCTTAAATACACTCCTGATCAAAATCTTAAGACCAGTCAAAAAATTGCAAGAATTTGCATTTTGCACTATTGGATCTTAAGAAGGTTCTAAGTAGAGCTTCACAATGTTAAAAGGACAAATCAGTGCAAGAGACAAGAACATTTGAGCAGGGAATTGTCTGAAAACTGCATTTATACTCAAACATGATTTTTTCAGCTGATCAAAAGTTTAAGACCATAGCTCAAAAAAACCCGAAAACCCCCCAAAACAGAAATCAAAATGTCAAAAAAAAGGACTCAGTAATGAGTAGCTCCACCATTCTTGTTGATGACTTCAAACAATCGTTTAGGCATGCTCGATGCCAGTGTTTCCAGGAGGCTAGTGGAAACGTTGCTCCAAGTGTTGAAGATGGCTTCACGAAGGGCATCCATTGTCTGGAACTGATGTCCATTTTTGTAAACTTCCCTTGCCATCCATCCCCAAATGTTCTCAATTGGATTTAGATCCGGGGAACATGCAGGATGGTCCAAAAGAGTGATGTTATTCTCTTGGAAGAACTCCTTTGTCAGGCGGGCATTGTGAACTGCAGCATTGTCCTGTTGAAAAACCCAATCATTACCACACAGACGAGGGCCCTCAGTCATGAGGGATGCCCACTGCAACATCTCCACATAGCCAGCTGCTGTTTGACGCCCCTGCACAACCTGAAGCTCCATTGTTCCATTGAAGGAAAACGCACCCCAAATCATGATGGCGCCCCCACCGTGTAGAAAACATCTCAGGTGGGATCTCCCTGTCATGCCAGTAACGTTGGAAGCCATCAGGACCATCAAGGTTAAATTTTTTCTCATCAGAGAAGACAACTTTCTTCCACCTTTCAATGTCCCATGTTTGGTGCATCCTTGCAAAGTCCAAACGGGCAATTCTGTGGCGTTGAAGAAGACGTGGCCTTTGAAGACGTTTTTTATTTCTGAAGCCCTTCTCTCGCAGATGCCGTCTGATGGTTATTGGGCTGCAGTCAGCACCAGTAATGGCCTTAATTTGGGTAGAGGATCGTCCCGTGTCTTGACGGACAGCCAATCGGATCCTGCGGCTCAGAGCTGGTGAAATTTTTTGGGGTCTACCACTTGACTTTTTTGTTCCATAACCCTCAGGATCATTTAAAAAATGCAAAATGACTGTCTTACTGCGTCCAACCTCAGCAGCGATGGCACGTTGTGAGAGGCCTTGCTTATGCAGCTCAACAATCCTACCACGTTCAAAGTCAGTGAGCTTTTTTGCTTTTGCCATCAGGAGGTCTTGACAGTGTAAAGACTTCACAGAAAATGACATGGAATCCAGATGTTTGCACAGCTTTTGGCTTTTAAAGACTATGGTCTTAAACTTTTGATCAGCTGAAAAAATCATGTTTGAGTATAAATGCAGTTTTCAGACAATTCCCTGCTCAAATGTTCTTGTCTCTTGCACTGATTTGTCCTTTTAACATTGTGAAGCTCTACTTAGAACCTTCTTAAGATCCAATAGTGCAAAATGCAAATTCTTGCAATTTTTTGACTGGTCTTAAGATTTTGATCAGGAGTGTACTCTCTCATAAGTGGGTTCACCTGTGTATGTAGGTCATAGGTTAATGAGCTTCCCAATCCAATTTTGAGTTCCAATAATTGGTTCTAAAGATTTTGAAATCAGTAAAATGGCAACAGTGCCCAAATTTATGCACATGCCTAATTTTGTTCAAACAATTATTGCACACTTCCTGTAAATGGTATAAACTTTGTTTCACTTCTCAAATATCACTGTGTTTGTCTCCTATATGATATATTTAACTGATTTTTTTATCCTAAGAACCAATGATTTATGAAGGAAAATCATTGAAATTAACAAGGTTGCCCAAACTTTTGCAGACCACTGTATGTCTCCTGTGTGTACATGTGCTGTGCCGCGATAGGCTGGCGATTTGTCCAGGGTTTACCCCGCCTCTTGCTCCTGATTGCAGGTGAAAGTACCCTCCCCAACCTTAAAGGATAAGTTGGTACAATGGACGGGATATTTCCAAAGTCATTCGTCAGCTCTTCAGCTATGGTGATGCCTAGGAGAAGTGTTTTTTTGTCTTCAGATTACATGTACCTTAGTTTGATTAATGCACGTTTTTCCTTACTCTTGAAAGCTATACCCCGATGTCCCATGGGGGGAAGGGGGAAACACAAGTTTCTACATTGAGATGATCTAATCACAATGATCGGTTTGGCTGTCCAGTAAAATATGTGCAGGTTCTTATGTATGCAAACACGTGATAAAAACTCCAACACAAATGTAGTTTTTGCTCTTGGGCTGAGTTTAACGATGTTCATACAGGTCACTGCAGTAATCTGTTAGATCATTAATGGGACCCTCACATAAAATACAGCTGAACCTGCTAAAACGCCGTTAATGTTTTAGACATTCATTGTTATTGTGAGCATTATGGTCCTCATGTGTTCAATAATGTGGGCTGCAGCAGTATTAATTAAGCCCTCTAAGAGCAGTAAAAAGAATGTTCCCAGCAGTTTTACAACTTCCACCTCGGATTTCATTGTTCCACTTATAGTTGGGGAATCTGGCAAAAACTCAAACTTCTTACCGCGAGAACAGTTAAAAAAAAAAAATCTTAACAAACCACTTCATTGCCAATAGTTTACCATATACATATACTGATCAACACTAATTAATTATTTGTTGTGTTTTTTTTTAGCACAGCTGGAGATCTGTGGTTATGGCACAGAGGAGACAGGCTGTTGTGAGGCTTTTTTATACATTGGCTGCTGTCATCTGTTGTTCAGCTAGATCAGCATTCCCACTCTGAGCAGAGTTGATGGAGGTTTTGGCAGCAAGCGCCAGAAAAGCCAAAGGGCTGACTGCAGAATTTCATCTGGGAACAACATGCCACAACTGCTCACTCTACATGCCACGTCTCACATTCAGCATATTGATATGGCCAATTTTTACAACAGGTATTTGTGCGTGTGCAGTCATTTTCATATTCTGCTGGTAAGACTGGGCCTGTTTCAGTAGCTCTCTGCTTTGCAAATGCTGCTTCTGCCTACTTGCTGATGATGGAGCTACCAGATAAAAACAGAAAAAGAAACAGTAAGCGGGGAGGACAATTTAATAAGGTTTGTTGCTACTTATAACTTAGACTTAGACTTAGACAACTTTATTTGTCATTTTGTATGCACAGAGTGCGTACAGAACGAAATTTGTTGCATACAGCTTGTAAATTGCAGTAAAATTAAATTACAGTATAAGGTGCAGCAGTGATTTAAAAGTAAACAATTGAAATGTAGACAATGCAGGAGAAGTCACAGTGTACAGGTCAGCATTTTTAAAAACCATTTGTATGTACAGAATTTGATTGTGCAAAGGGCATCTGTGCAAGAATGCATTTAGAAACTAAGAGTTCGGCAGCATTTGTAATGCTGGATGGAGATGCAATGATGCAAAATGTGCAAATATGCGAATGTTGTGCAGAGTTTATGGGTTATAGTTCAGCAGTTCAACAGCAGTACAACAGTCTGATGGCAAAAGGGAAAAAGCTTTTGCAGAACCTGGTGGACCTGCAGCGGATGCTGCAAGTCCACCAGGTTGAGCAAACAGAGACTACCATTTGGTCATGCTAAGATCACAGCCTATTACCCAATCCCAGTTCCGAAACGGGTATTCCCAACCAAAAAGAACTCTCAGGTTTTTAGCAGTTTTAGCAAATGAAGAAATCCCAGTTCTGCCTTTTCATTTTTTGAAAGAAGATAAGTAGTTTACCACCGTCAGTGTGTGAATGTGTAAATTAATGGATAAATGGCTGAATGTAGTGTAAAGCGCTTTTGGGGGCGTTGGACTTGATAAAGCGCTAAACAAGTATAGGCCACCATTTACCATAAGCAACGTAAATAAAACACCTCATTTATTGCAACTGATGCATCATTCATTTTAGCGTTTAACAAATGTTTTATACATAATTATAATGACATTTTAAAGATATTCTTCTATTCATGTGTATGCATGCACCCATATATGTATTTATGTATACATGGAGGTGCAGTTGGTGCATTTGTGATTTTATATGCATGTGTACAATGTTTATCAAATTGCATATATGCAAATATTGATGTCTTCACATATTTTGTATCATGTCTGTCATGTTTCAAATTTAAGTGTATTTTTGCTTGTTTGTTTGTTTAACAGACTAACACAAAGTACTGCCTGAAGTCAGAAGAAAAACAATTTTCTCGACATATGTTTTGAAAAAAATTATAAAAAGGGTGGTGTGTGTATCTGTGTTCAGGCTTACTGATTCAATACCTTATAAAATCTGCACTTCAATAAAAGCTGCAACTCTACCAGCATTTTCTTTGCAAAAATAAATCAAGCTCAGTCACAATGGTTTAGAAAGTTCTCAGAAGAGCTGGACTTTGGACTTTGACTGGACCATTCTAGCATGAATATTCCAGTTATGGCTCATGTCAAACTGCAACCAGGACTCATTTTTAATTTTTCAATTAGTTTATTCTTGCCAGTCTTCTATAAGGGCCACATTTGTTGAGGGAAGCACTAACAGTTCTTCTGTTGGCAGATGACTTGTTTTTCAGCCATTCAGAGGTGGACTTCATGGTGTGCTGTCGATCATTGACCTCCTGCATTACTCAAGTGTGCTTGAGCTTAAAGCCACAAACAGATGACCAGAGGGTTTTCTTTTGTGGTAAAGAGCTGAATTCATGGCTGCATCAATTACACCAAGTCCTGGAGCAGCAAAACAGACTCAGGCCATGACACTACCACCACTATGTTTGACTGTCAGTAAGATGTTGTTTTTCAAAAACTTTTGTGTCTTGTTAGTCCATAGAACATTTTCTTGGTGATCATCAAGATGTTATCATGATTCTTATTTATTTCGTTGACAAATGCAAGGCTGAGCTCTGTGTTATTTTTGCTTAGGAGTGGTTTTGGCCATGGAACAAACCCATAAATGCAAATTTTGCCAAGCCTCATCGTTTAATCACAAACACAGACCTTAACTAGTTAGGCCTGCGGTGCTTTACGTATTGTTTTAGATTCTTTTCGGATGATTTTAGACATTACCCTGGATTTTGAAAGCTCTACCCGCATTTTGATACATTTTACCCAATCTATGTTAATTTCCTGAGTCCAAACTTTCCTGGATAAAATGTCCTGGTCTGAGGGCTGCATTGTTGAGGTGTGGGGTCAAAGCAGATTGCTCAAACGCAGGCAAAATGGTGAGAGAGAGCAGTAAAAACTGTAAAGTGATTTAAAGTTTGATATTAATTATTTTCTGTTGACATAAGATCAACATGTACAATGTTTTATGGTGAGAATTTAGTTGTGTAAAACTCAACTATGTGCGTAGTTTATCAGAATGGATTTGAGATTTTCGGAGTTTGTTCCTGCTGTGCTTACAGTCAGCTTGCCTTGTCAGCTTACCAGGTGATTGCAGCTTGCTATACCCCCAGAGAACACCTGATTCCCAACAGAACCTTTTTTAAACTCCTGCTGGCTTTCACCAAAGAACACAGATGACATCTAACTAGGGATGCAAGTTATAGATTAATGAGTTAATCTAAAGTTGATTGATCTTATCAATCAACTAATGATTAATTGATTAGATTATTTTTAAGACTGAAAAGTTTTAACATTACTCATCGCTGTTTTGGGTGGACGGAGCTAGCGCTAAAAGAGCTAGTATACGTAATTTACCCAGAATGCTTTGCAGTGTAAACAACATGGTGACGTCCGTGTGACAATATTTTATTAAAATCTTACTGTATTTTTACTGTAATGTTTTTACATCTAAAATATAGGATAACTAGCTCAGACAAACTTCATCTTTTTATTTTCAAATCTCTCCTGAACGCTATAATAAAAAAACAACAACCTGTAACCCTAGTTCATTGCCTATTTGATTGTCTTTCTATTGTGTACTCCTAGCTGGCCAAAAGGAAATTTCACCACGGTAACATGGTGACAATAAAGATTCTTTGAATCTAAAATAGATATTTCTCAAATAAGGTCTATCTTTACAACTAATCGTGGATCCCTTCAAAGAGCTTGTGCAGTATTTATATTTAAAAACAGAACAACAAAAAGAGCATTTTGGATTTTTGTTGTCATTAAACAGTGTAAAAATAATCTCACACCAGACTCTGTTTGGACCATTTCATCGTGCATCCGCCATGACAATCTGGCCCCATTTTAGAATGACCGGCAGCGCCCTCTTGTGGATGCCGCCCATGCTACAATACTGAAAGATGGTCTGTCTAAGTCAGGGGTCAGCAACCTTTACTGTCAGGATTCTGTGTTTCTGTGCTCTACTAACTCTGCTCCACAGGTGGCTGCAGTTGACGGGTGGGCGTGGCTCGAATCTGCGGCTCGTTTTGGGCTGCTCTTCTCAAGCTTAAACGGAGTTCTCAGTCAGCTGGAAGACGCCAGAGTGTTACCCCATTGTGGTATGCCTAGGCCAAAGCCCTGTCACCTGATCTTCGTTCCTGTGAGTTTTGAAATCCCTGTTTTTGGCTCTAACTTTGTCTCCTGTCTTCGTCAGTTCGTCGTGTTCTGGATTTACTTACCCGTGTTGGCTCCGTGCGCTGAAGGACCAGTTTCCAAATCCCTGCTGCTCAGATTCTGCTCTTGCGCTCCCCTCAAACCCTCTTGGTATTACCAAGCCGGACAAGAGATTCCCCTTCCCGGATTCACCCTGGTTCTTCCAGCTGCTCCTGCCTTTGCGGTGGTGCTGCTCGGGCTCCCTGCCTGTGTTACATCTTCCAGCCCGCCTGTCGCTCAGCCACCTCCCCCCATCAGAGAATATACGGTCACAGAACTCCTTTTCCACTCATCCTCCCTGGATAGGTCCTCCCAACCAAGCGGTAAGCAGAGCAGCATCTGGAAGATTTCCCCTTGTTCGACTAGTGCTAACTTATCCTCTTTCTTCCTGCAATAACCTCCACTCTGACGTTCCAACCTCGCCCTGTGTGCATAACCTCGTTGAGCCTTTAATAAACATCTTTAACTGTTTCTGTGTTCCGACTGTGTCTGCATGTGGGCCAAACACCTTAAAACCATGACATTTACAACCCGCAGAGCAATTTTTGCCCTCAGTCCAGCTAAACAAATTTTGTTTAAAGCCACAAAAGTTACACGTCTCTTTGAAACAAGAGCTTGTTTTATAGTATACTGTAGGAAATTTGTTTAAATTTTTTAATTAAAGATCAACAGTTTTTATTATTTAACCAACAGCATTTTTATGTTTAGTTTTAATGCATTTTCTTCAATTGGAAATTTCATTTCTATAGCAAATGGCATCAAAATGATGAAAAAGCAAGTAATTTGCTACCTATTGACAAAAAGATACTTTATTTATCTATAGTAAAATATTCTATACACCATTTCTTTCTTTCTTTCTGGAAATGTTATACATATATTGCAGAAGTAAATGCACCCTAAACCTAGCAAATTTCAATTTTAAACATTGACCAATTTTAAACATTGACCAATCCCCCGCCCAGCATTTTTTGGTCTACGGTTTTAAGAGCCAAAGCGAAAGGTGTGAAGAGCCACATGCAGCTCTGGAGCCACAGGTTGCAGTCCCCAGGTTAAGTGGACATTATCAGTTAATCAGATAGAACAAATTTAATCTAATTAACCTTTAATCGACAATCAGTCATAAGTCAATTATTTGTTTGTATCCCCACATCTAACTGTAAGTATTTGGTTTCATTGTTTCATTTGTTTCTGAGCAAAACGATTTGCCTGAGATTAAAGTTGAGCTTCAAAACAAGATAATTTTATTAAAACTTTATGCCATACTGTAAAGCAGGAGACAAAACTGGAAATTAATATTTCTCTCATCTTTAACACATGCCATGATGGTACAACAGCCAGAGTTCCAAGGATTAAATTAACAAAAAACAAAATGAAGCAACAGTTTGGGCTTCATCTTTACATATTCACAGCTCTGTGTTTCATTCTGTGAAGGTTGCTAGGCGACAGATGTTATGCTGAGGTAAGGGCTTGAACAGCAGGCGATGCTTTTGGTTTCTTATAAACGCCATCACTGGACCGAACTTGTAGTGCAGTTTTTTTTATGAAAGGTCATTAAGCTAAAATAAACAATTTGTCCGTGGCCCTCCAGAGCAGTGGAAACAGAAGGCATTCAAATTGGCTGAGATTCCTCTTAATGGGAAATAAAATCCCACATATTTCAATCCTGGGAAAATGAGATCCATTGATTTGCTCCTGGAGTATTCTTGGTAGACTCCTGGGAAGGTTCCCTACACCTCCATGTTTTTTCCATTTGTGAATAATTGTTCCTACTTGCCTTGGAAATGTCTTTGTAACTCGTTTCAACAACGGTCTTTTAGTGTACTTGTGGTCAGACAGGTTCTGGTCAAGAGATTGTTTTTTTTTTTTTTTTTTTTACATTTGACTATCTACTGATGCTGCAACAAAACTGTGGCTATTTCATGATATAACTAGTGGGAAAATTATATTTTCACTTGGGGCTTGGTTGCTTTGGATAGCTGTTTCCCCTTAAGATGTAATTTTGAATCATTCTTTACAAAACAATGAGTAGATACGTTACACCCCTGTTACTCCCTAATGTATTCTGACAGTACATTAACATTTTTACAATGCATAGCATATGGACAAGTGTTAGAGAAATCTGACCGCACAAACAGCAGTGAAACCACAGAACTGTGAGAACACGAGCTCATTCACGGAGCCAGCACAGGGCAGCAAGTCTGCACAGGAGGTCAAAGGTCCTGCTGGCCAGGAGACAAGTGGAGAAGTAGGAACCTGCTTGAAACGTGCTTTAAAAAACAAGTATGTGTGTGAGTGTATGTCCAATCCTAGCATGATCACATGCACAGAGACTTGAAAAACTCAATCACATGGCATGTGCTTAATTTGTGCTTGGGAAGCTGGTGTTTTTGCATTCCTCTGGCGCAGAATGAAACGCATGGCTGTCACAGACATAATTAGGACATAATCTATGAAATGGGTAGGTTCTAAAAGGTTTGCAGAGTTTTTAGCCAATTCTTTTATCCAAACAATTCCCTTGTGTCCTATTCTGGGAGGAAACATGATGACTAAACGGAAATAAAGCAACTTCTAGAAGTTGAACTTCTGACTTTATAGCTGTGGGACCAGTGTGCATTATTAGTCATGACCCAGTGGGACTTGCTTGAATTGACCATTATTCTATTTGTAGACAAGAACAGAGTCATAAGTGATAAGCAAAATAATTTGGCAGTAAACTTCAGTGTTTGTGCACGAGGCAGCAGTCACACCATCTGAATCCAATTTGTTCGCTCTATCATTACAGCGATATTACCAAAAATATTCCACCCACACAATAACCTCACTGTCAGAGCTGAAAACAGGTTCCATTGTTTTGTCTACTAGATTAGTACCCCTGGCTGACAATTATTCCCAAAACGTGGTAAAGCCTTTACCTGTAACTTGGTGGTTTTGTGGTCAAGTTTCAAGGTTTAACACACTTCACAAGAAGGCTAAAATGGTGAAATGGCCCACCAAGGCAATTTCCTATGATGGTAAATGACATTCATCTTACAGATCAGCAGTCATAGCATTGCACCTTCAATAGTTCCTATTACTATTCTGAAAATAGTGTGCTTCAAAGATATTTAGAATTGTTGAAGTTTTTCACCATTTGTAATGTCCTAACAACAGACTTCTGTGTATTTTACTAGCAAATAATTTTGCAATGGAATGAAAATCATACAGATGAAAACATGGGAAACATTTCAGGCATTTGTATTCAGCCCCCTTTACTCTGATACCTGTAAAGAAAATGTTTTATCTTAAGTCGTTGAATTAGCACAGCTCATCACCATGAGCTTGCCATAATTGGTGGCAGCATCATGCTGAAGAGATGATGCAAAATATCATACAACTAGTCCATACAACTAGACAAGAAATCTAATTGTATGGATCTAATACAGACCAACCCATATAGAAAAACTGTTTGAGGCTGCAAAAGACTTGACGATGGGGCAGAGGTTTTCCTTCAAGTGTAATGATCTGTTTTGAGGGTGAACCCGGAATAGAACCAAAACTCTGCTATGTTGATTAATGGTTTATTTGAGGGATGATGAGGAGTGGGAAACAGACAGGCTACTAAACTGAGTCCAACAAAAGGTAAGGCAAAACATCCAGGTAACACCTTGTACGGGATCAGGCAAACAGAACTGGGCAAAAACAGACAGAACAGGTCAATAAAACAGAAACAAGGTGCTGGGAGCTCTTACCAGGTGCGGGACGGAGTGCATGAAAGAATGAGAGACGAACCGACAACTAGCTGAGGAGGAGGTGAGGCTTAAATAAACAGACTAACAGGTGAGCGGAGTGAAAGACTAATTAACCTAAGGTGGAAGCAATTACAGAACTGGAGAATAAACCAAAACCCAAGAACAATAATAATAATAATAAACCGCAGCACTAAGATCAGAACTAATACAGAAAACCGATAATGAAAACAATCAACAGCCTAAACAGAACTCAATAATCTAGAACGCAAATAAACCAAGAGGCAGAAAAATACTAAACCAACAAATAAATGTGAACCAGAACAGAATATAAAATAAACAGGCTAAACTGGACTTCAGAACTTAAAAACACGAAGTAAACATAAGGCAAGGAAACTAACTTAACCGAATCATAAACAGGAATCAAGACAGAATATTACAGAACCCCCCCCCTCAAGGACGGATTCAAGACGTCCCTCGAACAGAACACATAGCATACTAGACCGGGTGGGAGGAGGGGGTTATCGGACGGAGGGATAGAGTCCCGGCAAAAATCAAAACAACCCAACAGGGCGAACCAGAAAAAGAAAAAACACAGTTTCTAGGTACAGAAGTCTGGTGGACGTCCCGGTGGACGGCCCCGGCGTGACGGGTTCTCCGGCGGGCGGCCCCGGCGTGACGGGTTCTCCGGCGGGCGGCCCCGGCGTGACGGGTTCTCCGGCGGGCGGCCCCGGCGTGACGGGTTCTCCGGCGGGCGGCCCCGGCGTGACGGGTTCTCCGGCGGGCGGCCCCGGCGTGACGGGCTCTCCGGCGGGCGGCCCCGGCGTGACGGGCTCTCCGGCGGGCGGCCCCGGCGTGACGGGCTCTCCGGCGGACGGCCCCGGTGTGACGGGTTCTCTGGCGGACGGCCAGGAGGCCGTCGGCGGATCCAGGCGACAGGAGGCCGTCGGCGGAGCAGGAACCGCGGGGCCCATCGGCGCGACATGGAGAGAGACAAAATAGAACCTGGCGCCGGACTACAGGGTACGGAAGGCGCCAGACTACAGGCTAAGGGGGGTGCCGGACTACAGGCTAAAGGCGGCGGCGCATGGTTAACGGCTGCAGGCAGCGGCGCCTGGCTACAGGCGACTGAAGAGGGAGCCTGGCTACAGGCGACTGAAGAGGGAGCCTGGCTACAGGCGACTGAAGAGGGAGCCTGGCTACAGGCGACTGAAGGGAATGCCTGGCTACAGGCGACTGAAGGGAATGCCTGGCTACAGGCGACTGAAGGGAATGCCTGGCTACAGGCAACTGAAGGGAATGCCTGGCTACAGGCGACTGAAGGGAATGCCTGGCTACAGGCTGCTAAGGTGGGAGCCTGGCTACAGGCTGCTAAGGTGGGAGCCTGGCTACAGGCTGCTAAGGTGGGAGCCTGGCTACAGGCTGCTAAAGAGGCCACAGGGCTACCGACTTCAGGAGGCCCCGGGCTACAGGCTTCAGGAGGCCCCGGGCTACAGGCTTCAGGAGGCCCCGGGATACAGGCTTCAGGAGGCCCCGGGCTACAGGCTTCAGGAGGCCCCGGGCTACAGGCTTCAGGAGGCCCCGGGCTACAGGCTTCAGGAGGCAAAGTCAGACCCTTAGCCACCAGGAGTCTCAGGATCAGCTCCTGGAGGGTCTCAGAAAGAGACATCCAATAAAGTCTCTCCCAAAGTTGGCTGTCCATGAGGGTAATAAGGGGTCTTGGCTTACACATAACTCTGAAAGGCTCAAAGTCTCCAGGGGGCCCCGGTTGTTGAATCCCCCTCAGAGGTCCCGAGTGCCCGAAGAGTGAAGGATCCCCCTGGGTTCCCACTTCGCAGGTCTGCGCCGGACCCCTCTGGGTTCCCACGTCGCAGGTCTGCGACGGACCCCCCTGGGTTCCCACGTCGCAGGTCTGCGACGGACCCCCCTGGGTTCCCACGTCGCAGGTCCGCGAGGGACCCCTCTGGGTTCCCACGTCGCAGGTCTGCACCGGACCCCTCTGGGTTCCCATGTCGCAGGTCTGCGACGGACCCCCCTGGGTTCCCACGTCGCAGGTCTGCGAGGGACCCCTCTGGGTTCCCACGTCGCAGGTCCGCGGGGGCAGGTCCTCCTGACCCCTCTCACAGGACTTGGGCAGAGGCAGATCCTCCTGGACCCGCCCTGGTGACTTGACAGGAGCCGAGGCGTCGGCCAGACCCTCGGGGACAGACTCAGGAGCCAAGGCGTCGACCAGACCCTCGGGGACAGACTCAGGAGCAAAGGCGTCGACCAGACCCTCGGGGACAGACTCAGGAGCAAAGGCGACGGCCGGATCCTCGGGGACAGACTCAGGAACCAAGGCGTCGGCCGGATCCTCGGGGACAGACTCAGGAGTCGAGGCGTCGGCCGGACCCTTGACGGCAGGAGCAGGGCGGTCATAAAAAGCCCTGAGAGCGTCTTTATAGTGGCCCTCCAACTCCTTTAATCTCCTCTCCAGCTCCTCTGAATACTGGAGAAAAAGAGCCTCCCTGAGTCTCTTGATTATCGGGGCAAAAGTTCTGACTTTGTTCTCCAGGGTCAAATATTCCGAGTCACGGACGCCAGCAGGGGGAGCTGTGGGCGTCTCGGTTCTAGGAAGCGAGGGACTCCTGTCTGCTGAACCGGAAGTGGGCTGAGGCTGGGACTCGGCCGTCGGGTGAGGCCGAGCTGGCTCGTTGGGCAACTGCCCGCCTACAATGGATGAATGTCCGGCAGGCGAGCGCTTCTTCCTTCGGCGGCGAGGTGGCGGACCTTGCTGGAGGGCTGATAACTCCGGGCGGGGCGCGACCGCTGAAGCCGATGGCGGTCCTTGCGGCACCACATTAGGAGAGGGAGGTTGAGCCGGTTCCGGGAAAAGGTCCGGGCGGAGGTCCCGCACCACGTCCGCATGAACCTCGAGAAAAAAGTCCGTGTCAGGACAGGCACGCTCCGAGGTGGACAGTCTGGAGGCTTGAGGTGAGTTAACCGGGAGAGCCGGCGTGCTGGAAGGTTTACCAGGCTTGTGCAGCATAGCAGCTCCGGAGTGGAGATGGCGTTTTGGCGACAGGTTCATGTTGGTCGGTTCGTTTCTGTAATGATCTGTTTTGAGGGTGAACCCGGAATAGAACCAAAACTCTGCTATGTTGATTAATGGTTTATTTGAGGGATGATGAGGAGTGGGAAACAGACAGGCTACTAAACTGAGTCCAACAAAAGGTAAGGCAAAACATCCAGGTAACACCTTGTACGGGATCAGGCAAACAGAACTGGGCAAAAACAGACAGAACAGGTCAATAAAACAGAAACAAGGTGCTGGGAGCTCTTACCAGGTGCGGGACGGAGTGCATGAAAGAATGAGAGACGAACCGACAACTAGCTGAGGAGGAGGTGAGGCTTAAATAAACAGACTAACAGGTGAGCGGAGTGAAAGACTAATTAACCTAAGGTGGAAGCAATTACAGAACTGGAGAATAAACCAAAACCCAAGGACAATAATAATAATAATAAATCGCAGCACTAAGATCAGAACTAATACAGAAAACCGATAATGAAAACAATCAACAGCCTAAACAGAACTCAATAATCTAGAACGCAAATAAACCAAGAGGCAGAAAAATACTAAACCAACAAATAAATGTGAACCAGAACAGAATATAAAATAAACAGGCTAAACTGGACTTCAGAACTTAAAAACACGAAGTAAACATAAGGCAAGGAAACTAACTTAACCGAATCATAAACAGGAATCAAGACAGAATATTACATCAAGTGGGACAATGTCTCTAAACATACAGTGCAAGATGAAGTAGAATGGTTTAGATCAAAACATATTCATGTATTAGAATGGCCCAGTCAAAGTCCAGACATATGCAATTGACAATCTCTAAAACTTGGAAGTTACTGTTCATATGAATAAGATATTGATGGGCTTGAGCCCTTCTATAACAGAATGAAGAAATTTGGCAAAACCATCTACCCCAAGACTTGCATCTGGAATTGCAAAAAAAAAAAAAAAAAAAAACTGGTTCCATACATAGCCAACAAAGTAGAGGCTGGGGATTGTATGTGTTTATGTGACTTATTGTTAAATGTTTTATTACTTTAAAGGTTTTCCCACACGATATATATCTAGACTCCCTTGCTCTGTGCCATTTTAATCAAAACCGCTTTATCTAATATTTTCATGTTTTCCCTATCATCTACAGTTTTTTGGAAAGCAACCATATGTTCCTCATTTCATTAAAATACCTCTTACTATTATTACCTGATGTTGTGCAGTTACATGCTTTTAAGTTATTTAATGCTTAATCAAATAACTTTCAGTCTGTTAGGTATTGACTGGTGAATATCAGGCCAACTTGGCTTTGATATTAGGACAATAGGTGAAAGAGTAATTTGGAAAACACAAACATTAACGTCCCATCAGTGTTGAAACACCCTAATGGAAATAAAGTTTGTCATAACCTTGAAACACAACCCAAAACACAGTAACATCAGATTCAAAGAGCACTAACAGGTAGCTTAGCCTGTTAGCTCTGGGTTCAAACCTCAGTTAAACCTTAGAAAACACAGTGAAAACACATTAGAAGGAAACAGTCTGAAACTGTCTCATCCCAAACTAACTTTCCCTTTTCATCTCTGCCAAATCTCTGTTTATTGTGTCTCTCTCTGGTGACCGGTGGCCTCTAGTTGTGGTGCATGTGGGGAAGCTTTGTACAGGTTGCAGGGATGCAGTTCACGGCTCCCTACAGCACAGGAAGTGCTTAATGCAGTGTCAGATCAGCTTTCCTGCAAAAGCTAAGACAGTTCATAAAAGCTGGCTCTGTAGCGGGTGGTTGCCTACTTTGATGTCCGATTCCACAGAAAACAGTCTTTATTTAGCTTTGGTCCCAGTTCGAGCAGGTTGGTGGCTCTATAGGAAGAGTGATGTCTCTCTGGTGCTGACATGGCAGGTGGGGGGGGGGGGGGATCAATATGAAGTGGGAGGACGGTTTTGTAGGCTCTCCCAGTAATGACCTACTAAGAGGGCAGTTCAAAGGAAATTCCTGCAATCTCATATTACTCATGACTATCAGATTATAGTCTGATACTTCCTCTTGGCTGAACCCCAACAGTTGCCAGATCATTAAAATGTTTTCTGCCTGCCATGCTTCTGAATCTTTGGGTTCCTGCATCCTCAGCTTTTATAAGTTTGTTGTTTATTTGCCCTCTGCTGACTCACCACCGGAATATGTTGAAGGGTTTGTGTGCCCCTATGACCCAGCCTCGGAGAGGGGCTGGACTTTCCCCTACTCTGGAGTTGCACAGGAAGATAGGTGTTGGGCAGGAGTAAGGATACTTACAAGCCATTGGCTAAGTCCCTTGATTTTAGAGTTTTCCCCATAGCTTCTTTTTGCTACCTTCAGGTTACAAGAGAGAAGATTCAGACTGTTGTCTGTCGAACAGCAGTGTAACTGGTTCCAGGCCAAATCATTGGTCAAAGGTAGATAATTGATTTTGTAATCTTATCGTCAGACTTGTGGCATTACATCTTCGACAATTGGGAGAGAGGGGCAAATCTGTCAACCCATCACTGCCTGGTAGTTAGTTGGATCCGGTGGCAGGGTGGACTACCAAATAGACCTAGTAAACCTAAACAAGTGGTGAGGGTGAGCTGGGAATGTCTGGCTGAGGAACCTGTTCAAGTGATCTTCAAATTACACCTCTGGCAGAATTTCTGTCTTCCACCAAGGGATATTGCGGACTTGGAATTGAAATGGATCATGTTCACTTCCATTGCAGATGTAGCTTGTACAAGCTGTGGCCTGAAGCTTATCAGTGTTATCAGACGGCCCTCTGGTGGACACCAGTGGAGATGGAAGCCATCAAGCTAAAGAAGAAGTTTTTAAAAGCTAAAGAAGTCCCAGTTTTTAAAAAAGGTGACCAGAGAGTGTGTTCCATTTTTTAGGAATCACACTTCTAAGCCTAACCAGTGAAGCTTACTTTGGAGCGTTCAAGAGCAAGCTCCAACTGATTGTTTAACCTCAGATCCTCGAAAGAGCAATGTGGCTTTCATCCTGGCCATGGAACAGTGGAACAGCTCTTTTCAGGAGGTCATGGGAGTATGCTTATCTGGTCAACATGTGTTTGGTGGATCTGGAGAAGGCTTACGCCATCTCCCCCAAGGTATTTTGTAAGGGGTGTTGTGGAAGTAAGAGGTATATAGGCAGCTTTTATGGACCATACTGTAAAGCCCAGACAGCCAGAGAACCCAATTTTCAAGCCAAACAGAGTTTTGTGCTTTAAAATATTTATTCATAATAAAACATGCAATAACAAGGAGGAGCCTGGCGGTGCTGAGAGGTGGCAGCTCATAGCAGAAATCAATAGGCAGAATGGCAGAGACTGAAAGCAGTTCTGTAAGACAAGCTTGGATCATTCACAATGAGGCTAATAGTGGCAGACATATCAAGAGGGCTAGGAAAGTCTCGTGGTCATGGTATCAATCCTAGGTCATTGTCCAGAAAACAGAAAACCGATGACATATCTGACAGGGGCATGGGCCAGGATCTCCAGTGTACACTAGAGTGGTTCACTGCTGAGTGTGGAGCTGCTGGGCTTAGAGTCAGTTCCTCTAAATTTGAGGACATGGTCCCCAACTGGAAAAGAGTGGATTGACAGTCCTAATCCACTCCTCTGCCTCATGCAGAGGAGTGGATTATCTTGGTGTCTTGTTCACGAGTAATAGTATAAGGGAATGAGAGATGGACAGGAAGACTGGGGCTTCATCTTCAGTAATGCAGGTGCTGCTCTGGTCTGTTTTGGTGAAAAAAGAGCTAATCCAAAAAGCAAATCTGAATTTACCGGTCCGTCTATTCCGACCATCCCCTACGGTCATGAGACATGGACTTCTTTCTGGAGGGTGGCCGGGCTCAGGCTAAGAGATAGATTGAGGAGCTCTGTTATCTGAGGTGAGCTCAAAGTAGAGCCGCTGGGTCTTCACATCAAAGGGAATCATTTGAGGTGGTTTGGACATCTGATTAAGATGCCCCCAGGTCGACTCCCTGTGTGGGGTTTTCCGGGCACGTTTCACTAGGAGGAGATCCAGAGGAAGACTCAAACCCAGCTGGAGGGACTATACATTCAATATAGCCTGGGAATGTCTTGGAATCCCCCAGAATGAGCTTGAGGATGTTGCTGGGGAGAAGGATCTCTGATTTTCTGTTCTAGACCTGATGCCCCATGAACTGATCTCAGATGAGTGGAAGACAGTTAAGGGATGAATGATCTTTATTGGATCAAAAATCTAGTTTTCCATTATTTTGCCAATCTCAATTACTTGCATTTTGGGTTGTTGCTACTACTACTACTACAACAACTCATTTGTCTTTACTGTCTGGTATAAATAGACATAAATTAGCAACAATGTACCTTCCTTAGGAGCACTAGGGTTAAAGTCTATTCATTTGGCTGATAAGAAAAAATGACATGTAAACTGAAAGACATGCTTTCTGTGGTGGAAACAACAATAATCTTACAATCTTCTCTGTCTATCTAGTTTTGTTCTGACATTGCAGCCAGTGATTTAAATTGATAGTTTTACCTCAAATTGATTGCAAGTTCATAAGTGGGCACCACAAAGCCATTAATAATTGATCAATTATTGTTTTCTTAGCACATAAAATAACCGAGGAAAGAGCATTTGAAGATCTGTTTTCACTACAATGATAATAACCATTACTGCCCTTGACTTACTCCTGCAAAGGCCTTTGAGTGTTTCCAACATGTTTTTGACTGAGTACAAGGACAGCTAAATTACCAACGACTCAATTTAAATGCATAGATAACATTTTACTCGTCTGAGAAGAGTACAGTTGGCAATGTCAGATTTTTAAACAAGTAAATACAGAAACAAAACAAGTAATGTCGGTTACTACATTCAGATTTTTAGGATTTTTAATCAATGCCAACTCGTGTTTTAAAATGCGCAGAACAAGCTACTTAAATTATACAAACGTGTGTTATTTGGTTTTGATTAAGGCTGCACTACATCGGGAAAACATGTAATTGTGATACTATTGCTGAATATTGTGATGACAAGATCAATTCTGACTAACCCACTATTCCCCAACTCATTATTTTTCCTTTGCACAATGTTGACTTTTTGCAAGCTTTTGGATCTTGACCACTAAAAATATACATAAAGTGTGAGCATTGAAGGCAATGAAAGTCTATCATAAAATATTATTGGCATACAGAATTTGGCTGCATGGCACTTAAAAAGTAATATACTACAAAACATTGAATCCAAGCAGGCCCTTTGCAATTGAAATATTGCATAGACTTATATTGCAATGATGAAGGCAATTTGAAATATTGCACTGCGCTAGCTTAAGTTGATAATGGTGGGAATGGCAGGAACATGAGGTAATCTTTCTAAAAGGATCAGTTGTTTGTCTGTGAATTCTCTCAGCTGTTACCTCACCAAGAAAAGCAGTCTCTTTCTGTACTCATCTTCATGGGCCCTGCTGCTACTGCTTACTGGCTAATAGGCATTACTGCCTGTTTATTTTTTTTTATATTGACCTTACATGTTTAATACCTTGTGTAAATGCATTAAAGAAATGGTTAATGTGCTAAGACATCTGACAAAACTTTATTATTCAAATGTGATTTTTTTTTTGTCAATCTAGGCTCTAGGTTTTTTTCTCCTCCAAACAGATGCAGTGAAGGCTATAATGACCTACAGTAAACAAAACCATTTCTGTGGATTCATTACATTAAATATATTGTCTTCATAAGACACATTACATTATGGAGTGACAATGGTGTAATTGGAGCTTTGAAACAGCAAATATAATCAGTGGAAAATGCAAGCTGTTTTTTAGGTTTGGTTTTTTCACAATCACATTATCTCTTGAATTAATTACCTCAAATAACTTACCTGACAACTTTGGAGCCCCCTTTGTTGACCTGCATGTCCACCATACATCCTGAGTTGACATAAGAAGCCAGGTTGATCTCTGAGAACTCTGCCTGGGAAACAGATAAGCAAAACTCAAGTTTAGATTTTACAGCCACGTGGACCATGAGGTCACATTTACGTACCACAGCTGAACTCCTTGACTCAATGTTGCCATTACTCTTGGCTTGCTGACAGCAATACATTTATATAACATTAAAGTAAATTGCTTTCTTACGTCATTGTGCCTTTCTACATTTGCACGGACCAGAGCAAAAGACAAGCCGTGGAGAGACAGAGTGAGCTGGTCAGAGAAGGCAAATTGAGTTATCCCCAGTCTCTGGCCTCCAGGACAGTGAGGGCCTTGTGAAAGGCCGTAGCTTGGCTACTTAATGACTCAGTCAAACTCCCAGAGATTCTTAAAAGGAGGGGACAACGACTCCACTTCTGGGAAAGGAATCTCAGGATGTGTGAGACCAAGAAGCAAAAAAAAGGTTTCAAAATTTCAGAAATGGATAGATGGCTGTGCTACTAAGCAAAGTGAAAAATTAAAAGTGATTATGACACACTAAAATGTATATTTTTTACAAAAGAAGTTTTACATAAAGGTAAATTACACTAAAATACAAGTTTAACATACACGCAGGAACTTATAACCAGAAATATGATTTACCAGCTTAAATTTACAGACCTTCTCCAAACATGATCTTAGGTAACATTTCCAAAGGTTGCTAAGTACGTTCCCCACACATTGGACATGTCCTCTTTTTAATACAGTTCCATAGAGTTTATTTTGATAGAGCCAATTCACAACAAATGTAGTCTGAAGGTAAAAAATGCATCCACTTGCTCAAATGTTGTGTTGTTACATGTTGTTCTCAAGTGCATTGAAAACTAGGAGGGCTGAAAGGGTACGCCCGGTGCAGCCCACACCCCTCGGGAAGGCAGCCAACACCAAGGGGCAGGTCTACCCCTATACCTCAAGTGATGTTACCAAACCCCCTGCACGATAGAGCATGCAGAGGGAGGCATCGAGGGATGAGGAGGAAAAGACAGGGGAGCAAAATGCCCTCCCAGGAAGTCAGCTCCCCTGCAGACTCCAATAGGCATCCCCCATTCTCCAAAACTCATCTGGAGAGGAAGGAACCACCAGCAGCAATACCCCAATCTCTGGGGTCCGAGAATAGAGACAAGCGCAGAGGCCCGAGAATCAACCATAACCAAAACCCCAACAACCCCCTGACCACCCCACTCCCCAACCCTGGGGCCTTGCAGGAGAGCCCAGACAACCAGGAAAAAAACATGACCATGCCCCCCGATCTCCAGATTGAATCAGTACCAAGAATCATTACGAAACAGGACAGAGACAAGGAACTATAGCGAGACACGGAACCATCTAAGGCTGGCCACCCCACCACTGCAGAAGGGGAAAAAAAAAACACTTTCATATTACACCTATCTCTACATTCAAACAACTCCCGGACTACATAAATAGACACCCAGGCAATAGACATTCAGGCTTAGTTCACCCCCCCCCCCCCGGACACCCCCCGCTAATCCCCCCACCAGCAGAATGCACTACCTGAAGGGGATGGCACCTGCAATGAGATGGTAAGAACCAAACACCAGCTGGAGAGGCCCAAAAGCCCACCAGTGCATCAGAGGCCCACAGCGGTGCTCGGTGCAGGGACAGCGAGATGTTAGACCACAGGAAAACGTCTACTCAAGACGTCTTGTGTAGGAATGCAAAATGTGTGAACAAACTTACACACGGAGAACTTTGTAATGCCGAAGAGATTTTCACTCGTCACATTCCATTGTATCACATTTCAATGGTGGGGGCAGCACTCTGCAATCTGCCCACGTTGCAAAGTGCTAAAATTATTGTAGCAAGGGTCCAGCCTTTGGTGTCAAGATGAGAGGTGCTGATATTATCAAAAGTTGCCCTCGTACTCCTAACGTTATGAATGAACTCTGTGAAGTTATTAAAATCCCGGCCCCACCAGTCCTGGCTGCATCTCTGCAGCCAAGCAAACCTCTATTTAGCTAAAACTTTGTAAAATGCCACAGTTTTACTTTCTTTTTAGTTCCCTCTCAACACCCACTGACACAATAAATAGATATTGTTGGACACTTTAATCCATAAAACCTTTTCTTTTGTGTTTGCTGCAGCCAAAGCGGGCTGCGTGAAGTTATTAATGTTGTTATTTTGCACATGCGGATGAGTTCGGAGCTGCAGACAGTTCACACTGGAGTCAGAATTTGAAAAATAATGGGAAAAGCCTTGCAAAAAAATCAGATTTCACAAAAAACTGGAAAAAGTCCTGCAGTGGCAATGTAGCCATAGAGAAAATCATGCATTCATTACAACTTGTCCAAACTACTATACTGAAGTTAGCAAAGCTTTATTTTTCTAGACCTGAAGAACACACATAGACATTGGACCTAAAATTATTCAATCGCCCACCCCACCCCCCCTTGCACTCGCACTCACACTCGCTCTCTCTCTCTCTCTCTACACACATACACACACACACACACACACACACTCACACACAAATTATGTTTGATAGGAAGCTTAATAGCCCACTAAATCACTCCCCCCCCTGTTTATAATTGACATGCTTGAGTTTGCTGTAAACGGGCTGACTTGGAGTTGAAAAAATGTTGGTACAAGTGCAGATTTTAAAGTTCTCCTGCTAGAAAACAGAGGTCTGAATGGTTGTGCTTCACCTCCCTTCTCTAATCTGCTTCAGCCTTATATGTCATCTCAGTCCCTAAGGTCTGGCGATCAACTAACCTTGGTTGCTTCAAAAACTTGACTAATGCTGTCACATTAACAAAACTATGGAAGAAGTTGCCGTTAGGTATGAGACAGACCACTTTATGCCTGTTTAGAAATCACTTTTGGAACCACTTATTTTCTGTTTTTTCACACAATGTGAGTTGAACTTTGGTTCAACTCCGCTGTTTTTGGAAAGGCAGTTGGAACGCTTTGTTGGTCAGAGAAACACAGTCCATTTTTTATGCTTCCTGACGAACATCATCAGGGTCAGACAGCGTTCCTTTAAATATCCCTCTGCACCAGGTAGAGAATCCTCTGGAGGTATGCTAAATGGTACCAGGTTGACCTCAGACAGGAATAGCTGCCGTTTATTATTCTTTACATTCCTTCAAAGCCAATGACATGACACAAACACGGTATATTAAATGGACCCTTAACAAGAAGCCTGCTGACCATGTGTGGAAAAACAAAAATTCAGTTGGGCAGGTCACGGTCAACTACCCAACATAACACCATACAAAGAGCACAACTGCTTTTCATTTAAAAGTGAAAGCTTGTAGCCTGATTAAGTGTTGAGCTGAACTCGGTCACTTGCTAACTATTAATACAGCTGTTTGCAACCTGTTTGCAAATATTACTGAAGAGATAATCAAGTGACGATATCACACCTAGTGTAAAAAACAGAGCAAAGATTTCAGCCAATTTATCTGCTTTGTTGTTAATGTCAGATCTAAGAAGGTTTCATGAAACACCCTTTGCATTCTCGTACTCATGCTACAGAATGATGGTTTTTAGACATCATTCAAAGAAATTGAGGTGACCTTTTAGAAACTGACTAAATTTTAGTTTTTTTAATTCAAACCTTGCCCACAGATTTACAGCGGATTCTCAAAGGCAAATTTTGCTTTTTGGAGTGATCTTCTGCACATATGCAGTGCACATGGCTAACGGTATTTTGGCTCTCAACTAATCAAAAAAATAGTTTACAACATAGAGGCGTGATGGATAAATTTTTGGGCTGCCTTGATAAATAAATGTGTGAGTGCAAAAACGTTTGCAGCTGGTTTGTATTGGAAACTTTTAAACAAAGCATTTGACCGGAAAAGCACTGGGACAACACATAATACATGAAAACCTTTTAAGTCAAATCTTTTTCTATCATTTCAGTTGGATTTGCATTCATATTCACAAGGGTGTTCATTGTAATTATGTAACCACACAGTTATCAAAGGCCTCAGTTTCTGTCATTAATATGTTGTTTACACCCTGTTCACCACCTGACTCAGCCTTCTAAACTTTAACAGGATGCAGCAACACGCTAGAATATCAAGCTACACATGGATGACCTACCTCCCTCCCACCCTGTTGGACTACATAGATTATTTTGAGCTTGTTATGATTCCGGTATAAAAGAGATTTCTGGGCCTCTGGTTTCACTGTCAGCCAGACAAGTGTTTCTTGTTTTGCTTTCTGAAGAGCTTCTTGTTTCCGTCCAAAACGTGAATAGATATGACTCCAAAAGGTTCGTCTTGCTGGGTGTCTTTAAAGCTTATTGCCATGACAAGGACAAGAGGCTGTTTCTTGGTGTCAAACGTAAATAGCCATTTCACCATCAAGTGCTACTTGCTTTGCGTCTTATGGCAATGATGGAGACAAGTGCTTTGTCCCCTTAAGGCTAATAGCAATACCACAAACAAGGGCTTTTTGATTTGCATCTTTAGGGCTATTAGCCTTAAGGTCACAAAGCAAGAAGTCCTTCTTCCTGCCATGATGCGATCAAGGACGTATTGCTTTTTGCGACCTTAAGGCTAATAGCCATGATGAGGACAAGTGCTTTGCGTCCTTAAGGTTAATACTAATGATGCAGAGAGGTGCTTCCTGGTTTGCGTCTTAAACGTAAAAGACTTTTTTTTGTCCAAAGATAAATGAAGAATTGCTGAGCAAGGTACTGTTTTTAGTAGCAAATGGAACATGATACTGGAGCTTTGCCAGTTAGGGTATGTTAAATTACAGCCTTAACTTATCTATTGCTGTTGCTAGTTCAAACTTGGGGGGGAAGCGGGGGGCGGGGGGGGGGGTTGGGTATTCCTTTGAAGAGTTTTCAGATTCTGTCCAGACTTTTGGCTTAGCACTGATTAATTCTAAAATATTAAAATTTTTAATAAATGGGAGACATTTAAATAACAAATACAGTGACAGCGTGATTGCATGCTTTCGTATCTTTGGTTTGGTCCCTACAATGAGCTAATAATCTCTGCAGGATATACCCAAACTCCCATGAAACGACTGTGATTTACATGAAACCCTGTAAATTAATGACAAGAAAAACTGATGCTGATAAACCTGTAATAAGTGAAAGCTAGCTTCTGAACATAGCAACACGGACAGAGATTGAAGCAAATCTTTAAGCTAATCCTTCACTTAACTTGGCTCATTTTAACTTCTGACAGCAAGTTTGATCAGTTCCTGTCTACAAATCGCTTTGATTTTTTCTGACATTGGATGTTTTAAGACACTTTGTACAACCTTAGACGGTCTTTGATCCATAGCCATTGCAGTGGCGCTTTTAACTTTACGAGGGGGTGGGAATTGACATAATTGTGCCTATTTAAATAAATTAACAAAGATAAATTCCCATTTTTGGAGCAGAAGTGCAAGGGATTGTGTACCGCTTATTTGAATCCAAACTCATACCTTTCTCTGAAAGAAACATCTTTGCTCAGTAGTTCATACTTTGCCAAATGTATTACTATATACAAACACACCCATACAAATTTGCACATCCAAGTTTATTCTTTCTCCTTAACAAATCCCAACATGGGGACCCACGCTGACTTCAGCCGCAACAAAATAAAACCAGAGTGGGCAACTCTATGGCTAAGCTGATAGGCTGATTAAGGATGAGAGGAGTGTTACCAGCCATTGTCATTGGGCAGTAATAGATCAAGTGGTTGGTGCCCAGAAGGCCTAGAAGCCAGGACAAGAGGTTTTACTCAGCACCATGGATACCATCATGGTTACTCATTCAGACACTTGTTTCGGAGCAGCTCTCGCCCTGGGAAAGAAAAACAGGAAGTCATACATCGAGAAATGCTTTCAGAGCTGATTCTTCTCATGTGCTAAGTTCCAGCCGCAGTGAATTCATAATGGTTTTGGATCAACTTCTAATAAGAATTTAATTTTGGTTACATGTTTAACTGTGATTCCGTTTAAACAAAACGGATACAGGTATAGTATCAGACTTTAAGAAACATTGTTTAAACCCTAATTACAAGCAATTTTAATTCATCCTGGAAAAATGAAAATAAAAGACAGAAAAATTTAATTGAATTAACATTTATTGCCAGAGGTATTCATTCACTCATCTACCCTCAAATCCACAAGAACCTGATTGATATCCATTCTTAATTACCAGAGTTTATCATGTTGCTTGTCCACTTTTTGCAAGCACAACAGCTTCAGCTGTTCTGTGAAGATGTTCCACAAAGTTTAGGAGTGTGTTAATGGGGATCAGAGGTCCGCCTTCCTCCAGAGGCACATTTGTGTTGGATTGCAGGGCCTGTATCATAATTTCTGCTTAAATTCATCACAAATGTGCTCTGTTAGATTCAGGTCAGGTCTCCGCAGGCCAGTCAAGTTTTACTAGTGTGTAACAGGGTAAAACAAGTAAGGGTTATCCCAAAACGTTTTTCAAAAAGTTGGAGGCATAAAATTGCCCCAAATGTCACAGTATGGATCAAGAGTTAAATTCACCATAACTAATGGGTTGAACCCAACTCGCAAAAGAGAGCATGAATCCTGTGTCTGGATGGTGTTTGCATCCAGCAGTACTTCTGTCTGTCCAGGACCTAGTATGAGGACCTGCTACCACACATCGGAAATCAAACAGTTTATTGTGAAACAAGAAATGTAAATAACAATGAAAGGGAGACTTCTACATTCAACAGTTATTAAATGTAGTCCAGATTCCTCAATTTCCTGTGAAATAATCATTCAATTTAGCACAAATGTCAAGCTATGAAGCAGCAATTTAGCAACGTTATCAGATAAGAATTAGCTACCTCTGGTAATCGAATAGGGATTAAAAATGCTTTGTAACTTAATGTAATGCAGAGCCAGACAGAGAACACAATAATACAGCGAGAAATGATGTGGCACTTAAAAGGATTTATTGAACAAATAAAACAAACAACCAAAATGTGCTACTGGCAGGTTTGAGTCCACAGTGAGCATGAGACAGGTACTGCTGACAGCAGACAGTACATAGCCGCAAGAGATGCTTTCAGAGCTGATTCTTCTCATCCTTCTGAAGGGCTGAATTGGCTGGAGGCTGAGAGCAAGTCAGTGAGACAAGCTTTGGTCATACACGGAGTGACAGACAGTAGATGGGTTAGGGTTAGGTGAGTGGTTGAAAAACAGTCAAAGTCATGTCCAGAACTCAGAGAGCCGATGAGATGTCCGAGTAAGGGCAAGGTGAGACAGGAAAATCCAAAAATTAGATCACAGGGTCATAAACAGGCAATGCAGACAAGAAAGCTGGACATCTACTCACCCAAGGCTTGCAGACAATCTGGCAGCTACTGGCTGAGTGAGGAAGGTTTAAATAGACATATGAGGTGAAATCCATGCAGGTAATAAGAGATTAATGCTGGTGTAGCTGCACCACCAATGAAATGAAGCTGAAGGCGCAAGTTCAATTGAAGAAACTCATCGCCTGCCTCCATTCAATCAGAGTCCGATACGCCTCCGATGTGAGCCAATCAGCTACGAACCGCACCTCCATGAAGCCAATCAGCATCCCACGCTCATCTTAAAAGCAACTTCAAATCCACGTCTCAGCCTGCTAACCAGCAAGCGCAAACGGATTGCATGTTGGATTTCGAATCAGATGTCCGATTCAACCCACCCCCAACCCCTTCTCCACCATCATAGCTGAGTTCATCTAGCTTCCAAGACGTTCCTCCATCCTCAACCCATCAGAGTGTTTTCTCCCTTCAGTCTTCATCACTCCCTATCGCCTGTTATTGGTCCGGCAGAAGACCACCATGTTGGGCCCGGTTCTGCCAGAGGTTTCTTCCCAAAGGGGAGTTTTTCCTCTCCACAGTCGCTTCAAGCTTGCTCATCATGGACAGTTCACGCAACCTGTGTTTATCAAGTTGGACATCTATCTTAAACAGATCACCATATGGACTGAACAAACTTCTTCTATCTCCACTCCACCACCAGTTTCAGACCTGGGGGGGAACATCCCTGTTCTCATACATCTACTTATGCATATTAAAGTATAATTCAGCATTAATGTTCCTGCCGAGGTCTGAGCGCCAAAGACTTAAAATATTGTATCAATAAAATCCTTCTAGTTGCCTTTTCTTTCTCTGTGAGTTTTTCAGATTGAACTAAGTGTAGAGGAGCAGAGCAGAATGGAAAACAGGATGCAGGAAAGAACCATCTCCCTCAAGAGCGGATTCCAGCCACCAAAAATACAGAACCAAAAACTACCCAGACAGGGTAGGTGGTCGCGGTAGGAGGGTAAGAGTAAAAAAAAAAAAAAGCAAGACCAAACCATGGCAGGGTGGAACAAAAGTTCAGACTGGCACCCAGGAGGTCGTCCCAGGTAGAACATGACTTCAGGTGGGAAACCCGGAGGTCGTCCCCGACTAGGAAGGAATTCTGGCGGGCAACCCGGAGGTCGTCCCCGGGCAAGGCAAGAACTCTGGCAGGCAAAAGCACACAGTCAGGCACTTTTGTGGCCATCAAAGCTGGTGCAGGAACTTTGGAGGCCGACAACGTCGGTACAGGAACCTTGGAGAATGACGATTATAGTGCAGGGCTCTTGGAGGCCCACAAAGTAGGTACAGGGCTCTTGGAGGATGATGCCTCAAACACAGGAAGAGGCATCTTGAGAATTGCCACCACTCAACAGGCTTGACCCTTGTATTGGACACTGGACGAAGCTTGGTGTCAGAGGGACCCTGGAGCTTGGCTGCAGAAGAACCCTGGACCTTGGAACTTGGAGCTTGGCATCTGGCGTGACCTGAAGCTTGGCAGATGAGAACCCCCACAGCTGTTCAGGAGACGAAAACCCACACATTAGCTCAGAAGAAGAGAACCCATGCAGCAGCTCAGAAGAAGAGACCCCATGTAACAGCTCTGTAAATGGGGAACCCATGCTGCAGCATAGGGTACTTTCAAACATGTCAGGGCCCTGAGAGCTTTGAGTCACAATGAGGGCCTGGATGCTTGGAGTCCTGACGAGACCCTGGGTGCATGGAGTCACGACAAGGCCAGAACAGGTGTGCTCTACATGTCTCTGAAGAGCTCAGGAACCAAATTCAGAAACAGGTTGAACTCTACCTCCATGAAAATCTCTGGTTCATGGACAAACGGTGGTGAAGAGCAGATGCTGGAGCCCTTAGGTGGTCCGGAGATGGCAGAAGAGCTCCAGTGACCTTGACGCTGTCTACAATGACAAGGAGATGGAACCAGATCTGGGCGAGGTGGAGCAAAATGCCCAGAAATAGGAACTGAAGAAAGAGCAGCAGAGTTCTGGGAAAGTGGAGATGATGGACTGCAATAAAAAAATATTAAAGCAGCCCAATAGCTGTCCTACAGCGCCCTGATCTTCTCCCCAATAATGGGGATGGATGATGCAAATAAAATTCTCTAAACCTCTTACTGTGGAAAGCATAGGTTCTTAAAATGTCCTCCAGCTCATGGGGGATCGCAATTGAGAGTTGAGTGGAAGGAGTGCAGAATGGTTTTACAGTAGGAGGAAAGGGTGGATCCTGCAGGACTGGGTGGAGACGAGGAAGTGGTAGCATGAACTGTGGGAGAAGGCGGGGAACTGAGAGACTCTCCCTAACAGCATTGGCCAAAGCAAGATGGACCAGCAACAGAGGGCGTCATGTGGGGCACCCGGGGAGCAATCAGGGGTTAAGTGTCTTGCTCATGGACCCAGAGTGCAGGCGCTGGGGATTGAACCAGGTACTTACATCCTTCTCTGAGTGCAAGCGCGCTGCTCTAGCCACTAGGCCAACACTTCCCCAGTGACATGCCGAATATTTTCATCCATAAAGCACCTAGACCCCGCCGCCTTACGAAGATGAGTGAAAAATCAGAGACAGGCAACACTGGAAGTCCTTTTGAATAATGGCAGTACTGCCACTCCTGTGTCTATTGCCACAGCAATGCAGATGAGTGAGTAGATCCTTCTAGCGGTGTTTAAAGGAGTCCTACAATGGAAACCAGCACTTCCATTTGACCTGCTGCCCCTTTTTAAGGTGAACAACACATTTGGCTTTGTTTTGGCATATTTGGATAAACTGTGCCAAAATCAGAGGTCCGCCTGTCACACTGCCTGCTAAAACCTTTGTGAAACAAATATGTTTCAGCTAATTCAGTCGAGATGTGGACATACACCTTCTGAGGTTTTTCCTATATTTCCAAAAGGTTTATCATGTAGTTTTGCAGTGTTTATTTTGAAAAATATTTAGCGAAGTTTCAGAAAATGTGATTTCTTTTCTTTGTTTAATCACCTATAAAACAGACAGTGACATCTGTTATAGTGGTTAAACAAGAAAAAAAAATATTTATGGAGTGAAACAGGGAGCTTTTGATATAGTATACAGAAGCAGATCAAAGTCAAGACTAGAGACAGCAAGGAGAGGTGTAGAAAGAAGCTGGAGAATAAACTGCAGAGGAACAGTATCAGAGATGTGTGGTCAGGGATGAAGAAAATCCCAGGCTTCAAGGATAAGGATGATTGCATAGATGGAAGTCTGGATAGAGGCAATGACCTGAACACATTTTTCAGTAGGTTCAGTTCAGGAACAAGCTCATCATCCTATTCTCCTGTCACAAACCGGACACCCCACCCTCCTCTGACCCAAAGCTTTCCTGCCAAACCTTAGATGTTCCATCTTCCACCTCAGTCGTGGATTCTTCTATTTCCATAAGTTTGCCTTCAACCAAATCAGGAGATGTTGTTGATCCCTTTGCCTCCCCTCTCACTTTTCTGTATCTAGAAGGCAGGTGAGAAGACAGCTGGAAATACTGAACCAGAACAAGGCTCCAGGTCCAGATGGTGCCAGCCCTGAAGGTCTGTTCTGAGCAGCTCTGTGGGATTCCGCAACATCTCTTCAACCTTAGCCTGACCCAAGAGAAGGTTCTATTGTTGTGGAAGACCTGCCTCTTTCCGGTACCAAAGAAATCACATTTCAGTCCGTGATGACTATAGACCTGTTGTCCTGACATCCCACATAAGTAAGGTCCTGGAGAGATGCCTATTGGCCCACCTGTGTAAGCAGACAAGCACACATAAGGACCCCCTGCAGTTTGCTTATCGCCGTGGAGTTGGAGTTGAAGACGCCATCATACTCCTGCTTCAACAAACCCACTGTCATCTAGACAAAGCAGGCAGCACTGTGAGGATCATGTACTTTGATTTCTCCCGTGCATTTAACACAATTCAGCCTGATCTGCTTCATCTAAAACTCCAGAAGACTCAGACGGAGTCAATCAATCCCCTGAATCTATCACTACTTGACAAAGACCACAGTTTGTTAAAATGAAAGACTTCCAGCACAAGTCCGACTTCTGTCATCTACAGGAATACTCGGATGATTCTGCAGTTGTCGGGTGTATAAGAGATGGACAAGAAGTACAGAGAGCTAGTGAACCTCTTTTGGCATGGTGTGGGAACAATCATCTTATCTTGAGGAGTTATTTGTAGATTTCAGGAGAAACAGGGTTAGTTCAAACCCAATTTCCATTATGGGAGAAGAAGGTTCAAGGTTTGCCGCAAGATGCTGCATATCTTCTATAAGTTTGTGGTTGAGAGTGTTGTCTTTTCTGATGTCATCTGTTGGGGCATCAGCATCAGAGCCAGGAGCTTAAAAAGGCTCAACAATCAGATAAAGAAAGCTGGTTCTGTTCACGGGAAACGGTGGAACTTCTGGGATGATAATGCAAAGAAGGATTCTTTATGAAACCAAGAAAATTATGGACAACCCTGATCATCCTCTTCATGAGACTGTCTTGGGAAAATTCAATTCAATTTTATTTATATAGCGCCAATTCAAGAAACATGTCACCTCAAGGCACTTTACAAAGTTAAATTCAATCAGGTTATACAGATTGGGTCAGATTATACAGATTGGTTAAAAAATGTCCTAAATAAGGGAACCCAGTTGATTGCATCAAAGTCCTGAGAAGCAGCATTCACTCCTGAAGAAGCGTAGAGCCACAGGGAGAGTCGTCTGCATTGTCCATGGCTTTGCAGCAATCCCTCATACTGAGCAAGCATGAAACGATAGCGGAAAGAAAAACTCCCCATTAACGGGAAGGAAAACCTCCAGCAGAACCGGGCTCAGTATGAACGGTCAACAGCATTTTGAAGAACTAATAAATACGTCTAGTTTTATTAATTGGTTAGATTTATTTATTAGAAAACAGTGTCTTCAGTCAGAGGCTTTTTCAAATTTGCTTTAATACAGACCGCTACAAGACATCTTTCCTGCCAACAGCCATCACTATCTACAATAACTCTTTGAATAATTTGGATTAATATGAGTTACATTTAATTTCCCTTTGGGATCAATAAAGCATTATTGAATTTGAATTAAATTTGAAAAACATATCTCTAGTGGACAGACTGTGATCGACAGTTATATCTGGTTGCAAATTGACAGTATTGAAATACTGTGGAACATAAATGACTGTATAGGCACATATGTTATATTATAATTTCAAAGGCCTGTTTCAGTAATAGGAGCATTGATGGTTTAGTTACTATTATGGCCAAATATGACTCATACCAAAGCATATTCATATGCTAAAATGACCCAGTCAATGTACAGATGTAAATCTGTTCGACAATCTTAGACAGGGCTGAGCTTGATATAAATGGATGCCATGCTTTCAGATTTCACGCAGTAAAACCAAACAATTCGATAACATCATTATGAAAGTTAACAATACAGTCAAAATATTTTTTGTATTCCTAACAGTTGAATATGCACAAGAAAGAAAAAATGTATGAAAAAGCAGGAGTTTCTACCATATGGAACAAATCAGAATGATTTAACTCGTGGTTAACACACAGTAGCAACTTGGCTGACAGTATCTTTCAATAGATCGGCAATTTCTGTAATTTCTAAATAAACTGGGCATAATCACAGACCAATGCAACGCCAAGATTAAAGTAAGTTACTCTCCTGGATGACGTTAATATTGCCAAATTGTTGCCATACTGTGAATATTGAATTTTCCAATGCCTTAAATTATAGAAATTATCACAAATGCCAAATCCAACAGAGCAGAGGCATGAAGCAATTGGATAAATGACATATCTGCAACCAGTAACAGCCTGAATCATCTAATATGAGCTTGCTGTGCACACATCCCTTAAGTCCGAGGTGAAAACCAGCCAGGGGGAATAGGGGGGCTACTGATAACATCCAGCCAACTGCTTGGGAGCTGGCATGGCTGCAACCAAAACAATGTCAATAACACTGAAGTCACACAGCTGCTGAGCAGATGTTGCCCCACAAGATCCCAAACAACAGAGGTGCCCCTTGTTCCAGATGGTTCCAGCAGAGACTGGGATCCAAAATAGAAACAGAAAAGTGCAAAAAGAGAGAGAAGCAACATGCCAGCTGTAGTATGTATATAACAAATTAATAAATGTGTAATTATATATACAACAATGGGTCCACAACAAACAGATAAGACAAGATTTTTGAAAAAACTTTTGTTTTCACTGATAAAATAAAGATTTCATAACCCAAGCAGAAATTTAATCTGTAAAAAGTTAATAAGGGTAAAATATTTCACTCCAGGTTTGACTAGTCCATATTTGCGGTTTTCATGCTTGACTCTACGTTGGGTGGTATTAATGAAAGAAAAAGCATTGTGTTTTGTTGTTTTCAGAAATGGCATAGTTCTCAACTTAAACTGTGGTATCACAAAATGCTGAGGGTCCTCAAATGTTGATGAAAAGACCGGTCAAGGAGGCCCTAACCCCAATTTTACCGCTGTGCCCCACCATTTGTTCCAGTCTGGATTTACATTGCAACCCATGTGATACGCTGCAGAGCCTAGAGGTGCGCCGAGCAGCAAGTGTAGATCACTCAAGAAAAGCCAGTGGTAAATGCAGAAGTCAAACCAAAACAACACACTCTGTGGAAACTAAGCAGTTAAAACTGCTTCACTTTTCTATTTTTTTTCTCCATCCAGACAATTTCACAAATTATGTTCCACAATGAGTGAGTATACTGAGTGCAGAGATCTATATATCTCTCAAGCTCAGGTCCTCTGCCAGAGGCCTGGGAGCTTGAGGGTTCTTCTTAGTATCTTAGCTGTTCCTAAGATGGTGCTTTTCTGGACTGAAATGTCTGTTGTTTATCCAGGTATCTGTTGGAGCCACTTCTCCAGAGTGGGGTTTACTGCCTGAGTGCTCCGATGACCACGGACACTACCGTTGTCTTCACCTTCAAGGCTCCTTCCAGGGTCCTTCTGGAAGTTTCACAGGATCTTAGCTCTATCATTCTCCACCACCTTGGAAGGTGACTCCCATTTTGACCTGGGGGTCTCTAGTTGGTATTCTGCACAGACGTTTCTGTACACTATACCTCTTTGTTACCATACAGCCATATTTATCCAGCCTGAATGACATTCTGATGTCCCTGCTGTAGATCCTGGTGGTGTGGATCAGTGAGTCAATGTCTCGCTCAGTCTTAGCATACAGCTTGATGTCATCCATGCACACTGACAGTGTACGTGGATGGCTGATAGTGGTCCCATTTCTGAGTTGGTGTCCATAGCCAGACTTCTTGATTATTTGACTGAGGGGGTTCAGGCCTATGCAGAACAGCAAAGGTTCCCAATGGTATATTCCACATTTGATGGATATTTGGGCAATTGGCTTGGAATTGGTCTCGGGGGGGGGGGTCGTTCAGCAGCCTCATGGAGTTTGCAATCAAGAGGGAGTGTATTTTTCAGCTTCACAGCGCGTCTCAATAAATTAAATCCACAAAAACTAAGATTTTGTGAGGGTGAAATCAATATTTTTGATGGCCTCGTGCTACATCAGACAGATAATCTCTTGAGTCTCCTGAAGGGAGCTGTGGACAGGACATCTCCTCACAATCTCGAGAACTTTGGACAAGTTCTATTGGGGTCACTTCCAGTCTGTTTTCGTCAGCAGCGAAAGAAAAATCCACCGCCTGTGCTATCGCAAACAGCTGTCCATTGGTCAAAAACAAAATTCCACTTATGTAAAAAGCAGTTTTATGCAAAAAGGGAAAATGATCAGGTATGGTAACAAAAACCTGGTCTTTTTATTCTTTATTAATAAAAAGGCTTGTATTGCACCTATCTGCTGCATCACATGTTGTATGTCTATGCTCAGGGATTGAGATCATACCTAATAAGGCAGCAAACTAGAGAAGAGGTAATTACGTGTGGCTGCTTCAGGGAGCTTACCACACATTATTAACATGACGGAGGGTAGATAGCATATGATTTCTGAGTCAAATGTCAATCCTTGGAAGAGAAATGTGGGATAATCACAAGGTGTAAACACATGAGCGGATGAGAAAAACAGCTTTGGGGGGGTGGCTTGAACAGCTTGGAGCTGCAGTTTGGCTCTGTATGGGTGCTGACAATGGTAAAATGAGACTGGATGGAGACAGAGTGGGATTTAAGAGAGAAAGGAGTGCAAAAGCTTTGGTTGTCATGTTGCATGCCGCTTGTGTTTCACACAGTCTTCCACAAACAGCCAATGAAGACTCTGGCTTCGGATGGCAATTAGCAAACTGACCTTTTATCCACAGTGCAGAGGGCTTTAGGGAAAGAGCATTGGATCCAACAAGATCTAAGTAGGTCAGTTTCTGCTGGGTACTGGAGAGCTTGTTTGGTCCCCAAACTATCAACTAAGCAGGCCTAAATAAATCTGTCAAGTCTTCACTGGATTTATTAACCACTGCTCTAAGGATTTTCAAAGAAAGATGAGTCGGATTCATCAGAGAACTCTCTGAAACCGTCCCAGTCAAAAGATGTGACCACAACAGTGGAGCGCTGAGCAAACAGCCTATGGAAGAATCACCAGTCCAGCTTTTTGCGGTTCCTTTTTTCTTCCCACATAAACACCCACCAGCGGGTTTTCAAAGACAGCTGCAGCCTCAACACCGCTTTACACTCGGGTAACCCACCAGTTCTCTGGGGTAAAGCTGATGCTGTTGACACTTTTCATGCTGCAAGTCTAGACATATAAACATATTTCTGTGGATTCACTTCAAAATACTTTGTCTTTAGACAGATTTTTAACAGTGTGGGGTTTATAGAAGTAGGTCAATATCTGAAGAAGCATCACTTTGATTCTGCCTTAAAAAAGTTTGATATTTCAGGGCACACAGTCCTTTGCTGGAATAGTTATTCCTAAGGACTAGAAGCTTTTAGAAACTAATAGAAAGATAATAAATTAATAGCAATATTGGAAATTAAAGATCTGCTATAAAGGAGATTTATTCAGTAGAAAACTTATCAATAGATGTTGTCTTACCTGCATTAGAAAGCAGTCAATGTGGCGTCAGTTTTGAGAGGCCACATTGACTGGGAGACATTCTCATTTTAGGAGTCAGACTAGCAGGTATTTTACTTATCTAATTAAATAGAGTGATCAGCAAAAGCAGTCATACACATTAAAACTTATCACGTGTTGTAAAGTAAAGTCAAAAGAATGATTCATTAAATAAGAAAATAATATGCCCATGTTAATGCTTGAATAGCTGCTGGGTATGACCGCACACATGGAAGAATCTGTCAACAGGAAGATTTTTAGTTATGCACTTCATAAATCAGTACTTTACAGAAGAGTGGCACACAAAAACAAAACATTACTGTTTACAGTTTGGCCCAAGACATGAACTTTTTGAGCAAATTCAAAACATCATGCTGTGAAATAACACCACACATCCCCCAGAACACAGCATCCTCATAGTAAAAAAGTAGTGGTGGCAGCATTATGCTGTGGGGATACTGTTCTTTAGGGACACGGAAGCTGGTTTGAGTTGATGGCAAGTGGGATTGAACTAAAACCAAGACAATAATGAAAGAGAAACTAATAGAGGTTGTCAAACACTTAAGGAGTGTGCACCTTCCAGCAGAACAATAAACCAAACCAGAGCTGCAATGGAATGGTGTAGATAAAAGCATATTCGTGTTAGAATGATCCAGTCAAAATCTATGAGAGAACCGACATTAACATGCAGTGTTCGTCCAAACAGACTGAGTTTAAGCCACTTTGAAAAACAGGCAACAAATTTAGTCTATAAAGATACAAATCTGATGAAGGCATACCCCAAAGGACTAGCAGCTATTATTCCAGAAAAAAAGTAGTTCTGAAAATCTATGAGGTTGAGTTGGCTTAATATAAATACACACACTTTTTGTTTGAAAAATAAAGAAGACATCCTTTGACTTTCACTTCTCAGCTACTTACAGAGTGGCAATTATCTTAATGTTAAATACATGTGAAGACAGTCATTCTTATTTCACAAGTGTTTCCATAAAAACGTGTTCAATTACAATAGTTAAAATGGAAAAACGCAAAACGTTTGCTGAATAAGAAAAGCACACGTTGCCACAACGCTCAACAGTCTGCTCAAACAATCAAGAGTCTATGTGTAATACACCCTACCTGCTCAACTCGGATCTCATACTCTCCGTTCAGCTTCTTCCCCCGAAAATACTTGGCCCTGCATGGAAGGATGACAGAAAAGGGATTGACGACACGTCAAAGACCAGGACATTCTTAACACATGAAACATGTTATTTGCAGATATTAACAAACGCTGTTTAAAAAAAAATGAGGTTGGCACAAATTATACTACTACAAGGAAATATGCGTCAACTCATTTTTAGAAAGATGGGTGAAGCCAAATTCTGGCAAAAAAAATTATGAACATATCAGTTATTTCAATAACGCACACCATTACATCATTAATTGTATATGTTGATTATAGCCAATTAATGCTTTAGTTGAGTACGGTTAAACATAAGAAAACTTTATAATTTAACCTTACCTGATTAAACTGTTTTTCATACTAAATCATGATTTGCTGCCACATCCTTTTGTACAAGCAAGGATTACTATTTCAACACGCTCTCAGTAGACAGCCATGGGGCACAAATCCAATGGCCCCAAGTACTAATACTCCAGAGAAATCTCTATTGGGAGAGGCTGGTCAGACCACGATTAAATGTCTTATCATTTCAGGATTAATATATTTTCTCTGCTGTCATTGATTTATCCCAATATTCTCAGCCTACATTGCTCTTATAACACAACGAGGGGACACCCTCAGTTCTGAACAATTTCTATAGGCTGCTCTTCGTTTTAAGCCAACGGTAGCTTTTTAATAATGTAGGTGATGCAGAAAATCTTTCAGAGGCAGCTGTATGTCACGCTGTCATTAATGTTACTGTTATACTCAGTTATAGTGGAGTTTAATGGTGTTAGAGACCCACAAGATTAATAAAGGAACTACACAGAATGAAAGCAATAATTTATTCTGTATCACATTTTGAGACTTCCAACTCTAATCTTCCATTCAGATATTTTAGTTTCCATATATATATATATATATATATATATATATATATATATATATATAAATTTTCTCCCAACACCATTAGGGCTACAACACATTTCTTCACTTAAATAACGGCACTTTTACTTCAACTTCAAATATAAATATAGTTTATATGATTAATATAAAGTGAGGTTGTCGCAAAGTATACTCCTACAAGAAAATGTGCTCAAGTCATTTTTAGAAGGATGGGTGAAACCAAATTCTGGCAAAAAGATGAATGACCATATCAGTTATTTCAATAACTCACACCATCACATCATTAATTGCATATGTTGATTATAGCCAATTAATGCTTTTGTTGAGTACGGTTAAACACAAGAAAAATGTATAACTTAACCATACCTGATTAAACTGTTTTTTCATACTAAATCATGATTTGCTGCCACATCCTTTCAGTGCCTTTTGTAATCAATGTAATCTCTGCCGCTAACTCGCTTTCACTGCAGCAACAGCATTGTTTATTTTTGTTGATTATGGTTTAATATTCTCTGTATGCCTTCATTAAAGATTTCCAATTCTACTCTCAGGAAATGCGCACTTCGAGGCTTCCCATTTCCTGCAGTTGCCATGGTAAATCACGTTATCTGCATTCCATTGATGAGGGAATCTTTCATGCTCAGGCTCACAGTTAATTCAGGGTTTATAGGACGCTGAGTTTAGTTACCTGATTGATATCACCTGTTCTAAAACTGAAAACTCTGAGTATGATAGAGCAAGGTAGAGCTACTCAGAGTAGCTGCCTTGTACACAGGGTAGATCAGCCATTCTTTCTGAAATGAGGCCCAGTTAGTATATAGATATAGGGTTTAATGGCTATTATGGAGGCACCCTTTACCGCACTAAACAGTAAACTTTGGAGATTTATTTTACCTCCCTTACCTCTCAGGGGCAAAATTAAGCCTAAAAATTCAATAATGCATTAAAATATTAGTATTTTTAAGATCCTAGCGTCTACTGAGCTAATTGATTTTGGTGAACCATGACACATTTCTTGTACAATGAAATATAATCTTTGTGGTATCTGAACATCTATTTGTTAAGTTTTACACATATGGAGCAGATTCTAGACAAAGCATCATCGATGTGTCAGTGAAAAAAAAGGCTAAAGTGTGAACTTCTTCCTTTTGTTTCTTTTGTAAAACAAAGTAGTGAGCAGCAGCTGCTCAGCAGGCATTAAGCAGACGTTTGAGGGTGATACTTGCGATTTTTCTAAGTACAGATTGTCAGATCTGCTCACTTTATTGTCTCTTTTGTTTTAAAGCCAAGTGTTCCATGTGGCTTAGCTATGAACTCTCACCTTTGGCATGCACAGGGCAGTTGACAATCTGTCAAGTACTTCAGGCTGAAGAATTGAGTTGCTGGTTATCTAGGTTGCATCCCAGAGGCCTTTGGGTACTGTGACAGGCTGTTTCAGCTTGGAATTGTTCCGCTCTGCTGCATATTTACATTTTAGATCCATGTTTCCAGAGTCTTAACCTGAAAACTTTGTCATCTACCTTCATACATCTGTCCCTTTAGCGCTGTTCTTTCGTGTTTATCAGATTCACTAAAGAGCTTCTTAAACTTCCCGGCTGTTTCACTTGTAGGTTCAGAAGTGCATCATTTCCCACAATCTAAGCAGTTATGAATCTTCTGTGGTCAAGGCCTCCTGTCACTGAGGACTACTTTTGGTATCGCAACATGTGAGCAAAGACTTTAAAGCTCACTCATGAAGAATAGATAGTTGGAAGTTCCAGATATTGCAAAACATGTTGTCACTCTGAGAGATCAATGAGCAAAGATTCCACATATGCTCCAATCAACACATTTAGCAGCTCTCACAATCTCCATCAGGCCAACACCCTCAATATAAACTTTTAACATGAGAACATGTAGGCTGTTTTTGTAGAGAAATGTATGATTCATACTTTTAGACAAAGCCAGTTGTCATTTAGGGTTTTCTTGCTCTCATTATCTCACATTCCTTTTGGACCCAACCTAAAATCTCTCAATGCTTTAGATTTGGAAAAATAACCACTTCTTCTATGAGATAGCAGCAGTGTTCCTCTTGAAAAATAGCAGTCTTGACCTCCACAGTTGCAGTAATAGTCATCATGCGTTGGGGTTAGCTAGAAACCCCATAAACAGTTTTTTAGTTAGAGGCCTGTTTTATCCTCCTTAATGCAAATCTAAGAGTCATCCAGTGAACATCAGTTAAATTCAGATTAGGTCAGAAATGAGCTGCTACACTTCTGTGCTTACAGAAGTAAGCAAAAAATGACTGTTTGTGTTAAAAAAAAAGAACGCTAGATGCCGAATACAGAGTTTTCAACAAAAATTGGACAACTAAGTAACTAACTAGTCAGAGGTAAAGCTGTGTGTTTAGTTTGCGGGGAGCAGATCGCCGTGCTTAAGGACTACAATTTGAATCGGCATTACGAGACGAAACACGCCGACAAATACAGAAACTTGAATGATGCTGAAAAGGCGCGGACATCGGAAGCTTTGTTTGCTAAGCTGCAAAAGCAGCAAGGCTTTTTTTTTACCAACCTTTACACGTCTAGGGATGCAGCAACCAAGACCAGCTTTGTAATATCCCACAAAATCGCTAAAAACAGTAAGACGTTCTCGGAGGGGGAGTTTGTCAAAGAGTGCTTGGTGGACTCTGCTCACTAATATGCTCTGAAAACAAAAGAAGCATTTGAGCGAGTCCTGTTGTCCAGGCGAACCGTGACCAGAAGGATTGAGCATATTGTGGGGAATCTAGAGCTTCTCCTTGGCTTTGGACGAGAGCTGTTATGTCTGAGACACAGCGCAGTTACTCATATTTGCCCGTGGGATAACGTCAGATTTTTTGTGAGAAGAAAGGTAAAGACATCCCAGAGCTCTCAGATGAGGACTGGATGTCTGATTTTGCATTTGCTGTGGATATGACTGCACTGATGAACGAACTGAACACCAAACTGCACGGCAAGGGCCTTTTTGTTCATGAAATGCACAGCCTGGTGAAGGCTTTCGTGAGAAAGATGCAGCTTCTTTCAAGCCAACTGGAGAGCAACATTCTCACTCACATGCAAACCCAGAAAGAAGTCACACAGTCAGCTGATTGCCTTCGCAGGTACTCATCTATGTTAGGAGCATTGCATAGTGAGTTTTCAAGGCGATTTGAAGACATTAAACTCGACTTTGATGCACGTGTTAAAGCCCAGGAGAGACTAGATTTCTCTCACTGAACCAAAACAAAAAAAGTAATAACTTAGAAAATACCAAATAAGGTGGTTGGACTACAAAGACATGTAAGCAAAAGCTTCTTTGGAAGCCTTTTTCCTCAAAACCAGTTTAATATGATGCATCTTGTTTGGAGTACAAAGACAATATTGTGGTGTCTTTAGTCTGTTAAGAACCACTTTATCAACAGTATTTGGACCTTGAATGTGTTTTGGAGTGAATGTGACTGACAATGTTCACTAATATAAGTCACGAATGGTATAAAACATCCACATTTTGTTAATTTGACTGAATAAATTGCATTTTTTGTGAGGCAACTTTGCTTTTCATTGCTTAATTTTAACATATACAATTACTAGCTTGTCAAAACAATGCTATTTACTGCTTTTTATAAAGAAATACAATTAATATTATGCAGGATTGAGTTCAGTCTTTTGGTCCGGCCCTCCACAACATTTTCTGTCTCTCATGTGGCCCCATGGAAAAAAATAATCGCCCAACCCTGATCTAGACATTAATAGTATAAGCACACAATACTTTTAACTAGTGAGCTACGGTAGGTTAGAGGGATTTAGCTTGTTTGTCTGTAATCCAATAGTTTTTTCCAACAGTTCCTCTATTTATCCAAGCCCTCCGATAGGATGAGCGTAATACTGAACACAATGTGCCGTACAACCAAAGATGTGCAGAGGAGATCCAGATGGGCTCAGTACGTCCAGGGACTAAGATAGGAGGAAACACCAAGCCCAGATGAGTTATCCTTCGGTGACTCAAACATAGAGTATCAGCCAAGAAAAACAGCACGGCCAAAAAGCCACAAAATAAATATATGTATATTTTTAGCGCAGCAGAACACAGGGGACCATGACTTATTTCCACAGCCCAGAATCCACTGTTTGTGACCTAATAGTCCAAAATACCACACACGTAGCAATTACTATTACAACACATGATCTAAACTGTTGACTCAATGATAGTTCTTTCAGTTCCCTAAGATACAAACTGTGACGTGGTTTAAAAGAGTCAACTTTCAAGGTGCACATAAAGAATCATTAAACCAGTGACTTTCAATGTTATTTGTCTGAGACACACTCTTTCAAGTATCTTCAAAGATGATGTGTTAGCATGCAGTTTTGTCTGCTGCACGCCCATGATGTGAATCTCCCATTTCACCACGTCCCAAGGCTGCTCTGTTGGACTTAAATCTGGTAATGGTGCAGACTGTTGAAGGACAGACTGGGATGATTTAAACTTTTTGGCATGGTACAGAATCCTGCTAAACGTAGCTATCAGAGGGTGTGGCCATAAAAGGATGGACCCTTGGGGAACCCCAAATGTGATTTTTGTCATCTCTGATGTACAGTTTCCTACTGACACAAAAAAGTCCCTGTCCTTTTAAGGCATACTATGCAACATTTTTCAGTTAATTAATGTGTTCCATACCGTTTTGGATGATTAAATGAGTCATTTAAGGTCGAACAAAGGTTTTCTCGGCCGCCCTGGTGGTCTGTGGGGGAAATACCGCACTTGCAAGAGCCCTCGGCCCGCACACACAGGCTCAGAAGTCTCGTGCAAGACCGCGAGAGTCGGTCTTGCTTTACGGCGAGAACTCCATGTGTTTTTGCCCTTCCATTCACTATCATAGACATTACATGCACGCGCAAAAGCAACAACAAAGAACCGTGTGTTAGCGTCAAATAAACATGCAAGAATATCGAGTTTTTTTATTATTATTTTATTTTATTTTTTTTATTTTTTTTATTTTTTTGAATGTTGGCAAGGCGGGCGGCGGCCGCCTCGCCAAGATAGCGCTGCGGGAAGCTTGATGTTCATACCTTCACTGTGTTAGTCATTGTTTGTACTGCCGTTTCTTCCACTTTTCGTTGAGTTCGCCTGTCTGCTAAGCTCAAAACAACCGCGCCTGACTTCACGGAGAAACCAGAACAGCTGAGCATCTTTACGACAGTGCACTTTTACTTTCGCCCTCTGGGGGGAGCCTCGCTGGAAAATCTACCCCGGTTGCATAGAATACCTTTAAGTAGTTATTAGCTAAACGTAGCTATCAGACCATGTGGTTATAAAAGGATGAGCATGGTCAGCAATAACACATAGGTAGGCTGTGCTGTTTTACCAATGCTCAGTTTGTACTACAACGCCTAAAGTGTGTCGAGAAAATGTCTCCCAAACCATTGCATGGAACCCAGGAGCCTGAACTGTCAGTACAAGTCGGGTAGATTGATACCTTCATGCAGATTATGCATTGTAAATAGAGTTATGATTAATCAGTCCAATGAACTTTTTTCCAGGCTATTGTGGTCTAATGCTATGGAGGTTCTATGAAATGTGGCCTCAGTGTTCTGCTCTTGGCTAAAGGGCGTGCCACCTGGCGTGGTTTTCTGATGCCTTAGCTCATTTTCTCCCAGGTTTGATATGTTATACATTCAGAGATGGTAACCTGCATATCCTGGTTGAAATTAGAAATTATTTTTAGCTACTGTTGCCTTCCGATGCCAGCTTTGAACATAAGAGTCATCTTCATTGCCTCTGATAGCTGTCATGTGATTGGCTCATTCATTTTTGTGTTTACATGTAACTGAATAGCTGCATCTAATAAATTGGCGTACCGTCACCCTGCTGTGGAATCTTTAATGGTGTTTCAGAAATCAGTGGATCAAACATTCACAGGCAGTTAGGGTTAGGGTAGAGTTTTAGTGATGCACTAAAGGAAAAAAAATGGTTATCAACAACAATGGTTTTTCCGAAGAACCAGTAAACACCCAGCTTTTGCACCAGTTCTGGACAAGCACCGGAGCTGCTTTAAAGGATGAAGCAGTTCCAGAAGCCTAAACATAAGGAATACCCATGATTACCAAATATATTGGTTATCAATGAATTTCAATTCATTTTTGTCTGGTCAGATCACACTTTGACTAGATCATTTCAGAACTAGTCTTTGACCTCTGATTACCAATATTGTGCCAGACAATAATGCCAGAAAGAAACTGGATTTAAGCTTTCCCAATCTTTCCTCATAAATTTCTTTACCTTTTAGGCACTTCTCAGAAATAGTCCTAGTGGGAGCTGTTGGCCTGTTAATGCTTCTGCTGCAGATTGTGAACTTTTGCCCTCTTCCTGAGGCACAGCACATATTAACAAACCCCTCTAGAGAATTCCCTGCTTCTTCTTGCTGGTGTGTGGGCTCTTTGCTTCTTCTGTAGACATAAAGTCAAACCCCTCTTCATATAGCTCAGGGTAAGCAGAGGTTCTCATACCGTCCTGCTGTATACAAAGAAGAAGTAAACACTTTACCACAGCGGGACTGAATTAAGCAATCAGGTGCTCATATAATTCTGAACACAGTGCAAACAGACTGACAGATACTTGGCCAATCGGTCTGCATGCCGGCCTTAAAGAGATGGAGAGAGGGAGACATGGCCAGAGCAAAGGAGGAATTGTCGGTGGTTGCGGTGATGCTCTCAATGCTCTGTACTGCTATTGTGCATCAGTCATTGCTGGAAGCCAAGGCTGTCAGGACAGAGCAGGGTTTCCCCAGAGACCCCAGACTCTGCGGTGGAATGACCAGGAGGAAACTCGGCCTCAGGGAGCGAAGGACAGATGGACAAATGCCCGCAGAGCCACAACTTTTTAGAAGAACCTGGAAAAACCGATGAGCAACCTTTACTGTATGGTGGTATCGCAGCAAAGGACTGGGACCTAAAAAAATAGACTTGGCTATAGAGGTTCCTAAGAAAAAAATACACGCTAAATTCTAAACTGAATTCTAACCCATTAGACATTAATTACCAGCATCACGGTCCACAAACGTTAACAAAGAACAAGTGTCAAAACCACTCCTGGTTTTTAGTCGTTTTTAAGGTCGTTCTATAGAAAGTTCTGGACTGATGAACTAGTTTACTCCATCTGTATGGACCATAAAGCGATGCTGTCAGGTATCTGGGGCTGTGGTGTCTGTTGCTCCCTGCTCTCAGGTTCCGTTGGTGGGTGGAGTTGAGCTGCTGCTGGCACCCCGCACGTGCAACTCATCAGGCTCGTTTAGGGGGAGAATAAAAGGAGCTGGCTGCCGGTCATTAATCGCGTGAGCATCAACCTAAGTGGCTATCTTTTGGAAGGCTTCCTGGTCTCTCTCTGGTTTACTGGTTCCATCCTGGCAGCGTTAAAGCTCCTCAGCCCGCCTCTTTCTGAAAAGCCTGTCCACCCTCGAACGAACCATGACATGTCACACCAGCTCAGACAGTCGCTCCAAGTTCTGCTAACTTCCTCTGGACTCTAGTTTCACTCTGACAGCAAGCTACTACACAAAAATGTCAGATCTCCTCTAGAAACCGTCACTCTCCACTCACCTCTATCTCCTCCTTCCAGTGACCATTCCCCGGAGCTGCTGTCAGTTGTCGAACCTCCTCAATGAATCATTTCTTTTCAATCTGTTTAATTCATTTTGGGTTTTTTTCTGCATGTGGGTCAAGAGATGACCTCAAATTATGACATATGCTGTGTTCCCCCCTGTTCCAAGGTATTATCTACTGGCTTAAAGCAGACTCTTGTGCTTCTGAAGGGCTTTCTCATTCCCAGGAATGTCTAGTTCAGTGACTAACATGGTGCAGAAACTAAAATAATCACCAGAAGCCTATTCGTTAACCAGATGGCTGTCTATTAGTGCAGATAGATCAGTAAAGGTTTATATTAGCTGGCTAATTAGTCAGGCTAAGTATTACAATAGGTAGTGTTAGTCTAGCTAGTGTGCATTATGGCTCAATGCTTAGTATGAACTCTCTTTTTAAGGATGTTTAGAAAATAATGAGGTGCAAACTTAAAGTTGTTAGTTTTCGATGTGTGTGTGCATGTGTGTGTGTGTGTGTGTGTGTTGTTTATTTTTTGGGGGGAGGGGTGGTTTGTGGTATGAAAAATATCAATAAAATTATTTTTGAAGTTATGTCATGAAGTTCAAGAAGAAAATGAGTACGTATAGGGTGTTTCAGACAGTTCAGGGGTTCAACAAGGTTTTTAAACATTACTGGCTTATTCAAGGTCATGACAGAATCTCAATCTGATTTAAGTTCATACTTTGACTAGGCCACTTTAAAATTTTTTTTTTTTTTTTTAGCCATTCAACGGTAAAGTTACTGGATCAGGTTGCAAAACCCAAATGTGATGGGGTTTAACGTCCAATGCTGATGCCTTCATCGGTCAGGGCAGGAGTCCCAGTTCCTGAAGAACAGCAGCATGACTCTATGTTTAACTGTGGGAAAAATGTTGTTTTTCTGGAACTGCTGTGTTCCTTTTAACTACTTTCACGTTTTTTTGTCAGTCCATAGAATATTTTTTTCTAAAAGTCTTGGAGATCATCGAGATCTACCCTTGTAATCTTTTTGTATAAAGGTGGTTTTTGGCCTGGAAGCTCTTCCATGAATCCCTTGCTCAGTCTCGTTCTTATTGCTAGATTATGAACCCTGGCCATGACTGAGACAGGAGAGGCCTGCATGTTGTTTTGGGTTCTTCAGGACATCTTCTGTGACATCCAGAATGAATTTTTGATGTACTCGTGGAGTAATATTAGTTTACTGGCCAGTTTTGGGAAGGTTCACCACTGTTTCATTTTCTGTGTTCGCCATTTGTTGTTCACTGGAGAAATTAACAAATGGCTTTTTAACCCTTTCCAGACCAACAGGGACTTTGTTTGTTGTCTGTTCTTGAATTTCTTTACAGTGGGGCATGATCTGGTGCTTGTTTTCAGATTTTTATGTCTGCTGCATTTTATTAGACAGGTCCTAGTAGAGTGATTTCTTGAAGCTGCAGGTCTGCCAGTAGTCAGATTAGGGTAAAATAGAACATGATTCAACAGGAGGTGCAATTACTTTTCCCACACCCGATCACGTTGCTTTGGACAGCTTTTTCATTCATCAGATCATCATGTTTACTGTACTCAAATTATATTTATCTAATATTATCTAATCTGAACTTTGTAAGTTCAGAAAACCAGATTGCATCTTTCAAACGGGAAGGCAGCATGTCGTACGCCAAGCTGTTACGAATATTTTAGGTCCACAGCAGTAGCTGAAGAGCAGCTATTTTAATGGTAAACAAAGAACACCACGTTACACCACCAACACCAGCGGCGCTGCCAAAGCAGCAGCCACAAATCTGGCATGTTTTCAAAGCTTTGCTTGAATCTAGGAGCTGAGCAGCAACTGCTCAGAAGCCTCTTCTTTATCTACCTGCGCCTTTCACGTGGTCCTCGGAGATGACGTGTGAAAAACGGGAACGGTTTGCTGTCAAATCAGAGTTATAGCTGCTCCTAAACTGGAGGACAGAATGTGAGGACAGGTGCTTTTGGTTCCTTAAAAACAACAGGATCACAGATTCGTTCACAGCTGACATCGGTTTGTGAAGTCTTGCAAATGAGTAGAAGTAATAAGTGGATGCTAAGGGATCTTTTGATCTTCAAATAGCCTTTTTGCTGAACTTCTAATACATTCACTAGAAATATGGGAGACCTGCATTTGAAAAAAATGACAATTCCAATGGGGCAATTAAAAAAAAATAAGGAAAAAATAAAATTCAAACAAAAATAAAGAAAAGTCACAATTATGGGAGTTTTGTGAAAATGAGCACAGAGGCAAAAAAAATAAATATAAGACTAAACACCTGATGACAACAAAAATAACATTAACAAAAATACATTATGTTAAGATTACATCAAATTATTTTATTATTATTATTTTTATTCTAATAAAGTTGAATCCCACTTTAGGAAAAGTTGAATACAGTTTGAGTATTTTTATTACTATTATTTATCTCAAATAAACCTCAAGACTAGAAGCAGGACAAAACTGAGCAGAAGCAATAAAGATTATTATTGAAAATGAGAAAAATTGTAAATTGTTGCAAACTGATACAATCTCTTCTCATACCTTCTCCATGGATTGACGTTCTTTCAATGAGATTTCAGGAAAACAATTTTTTTCTTCTTTTTTTTTTTGTCTCAGCCCACTGCTAGTCAGCTGGCTGAAAGAAGGTGACCCTTTCTCCTCATAAAGACAATTTAGCACTGTGGAACCATCTAACTATACAACTGCCCAGAAATACATGGACATTTAAAATAAAGGAACATCCAGTGCCGAAATAAGTTCCACCAAGAAAAAAATAAACTTCATGTGTTCATAAAGCTTCATCTGTGGGTAGAAAGTTTTAAAGGACCAAAACATGTATAGGGACAGCAAAGCAAGCTTTCTGATTCACCAGCAGCTGAGCTGGTAATGTAACGGCTGTCGTTTGTCGCCCTCTGCTGGTCAAAACTCTTAACTGAGAAGGGGTTTCCCTGTGAGACATTAAATGAACTGCACTGCCACCGTGCGGGTAAAAACGGAACAATTAAGCCGCAATTAAGTCTAATGTGAGCCAGACTTGGAAAAATTTCACAATTATGTTAATTGGAATTTACATATTATTTACAGAGCCTCCTAAAACACAATGAAACTAAATTATATAATTTAAGGATGATGTCATAAACTAGGTAAGAACTTCTGAAAGTTTTGCTTTAATTGGGCAGAAATTATGTTCAATTAGGCTTTCACTCTCTACTCTAGGATAATCTTTTAGAAATAAAATTTTAAAAATAGTAATAAAGTAGTTTTACACTCAAAAGGATCTGATACCTGCTCCTTGGTGTTAAAACTGCTTTGAGAAAAACAAAACAACCAAAATAATAGTGCAGATTAATCATGCCATAATTGCTCTGCTTGGACTTCAGTACTGAAATGGTCCAAAAGTGAAGGACATAATCTATTTGACCCCTGATAAACTGATGAGGATCTTTTCTTTGCTGTGCTGTATACACAATGCTGCAGACTTTCTAGTATCTTCTACTGACAAACCCCATTTTTAAAATGAGACATTTGATCCTTGGCTCGCTCTCTGCAAACCATGCTTTGTGCCAGAAGATGCAAATCAGTAAAGATTAAGAAAATCCTATTAGGATCGCTATAATGTGTTTCAGGTGGCTCAGATTCATGATTCGTGACGGCAGGTGCGAATAATAACAGCTCCATTTGTCACGTTGAAGGTGGGAAACGTGATTCATTTTGGTTTCTTTTTTTACATCATGAAAGCCTTTTTTTTTTTAACAAGACTTCTCACAATTTCAATTTCCCAGGTAAACTGGAGGGATGTTGGAGTTTGAAGGATGCTGGTTCAGATCTTGTCCTGTCATACCCTCCAAAGACTACTATTCAGATAAAACCAGTTTTCTTGCCAAATAGTGAGCCTAATCTGTTCAGCTATAAATTTTATCTAGAGTTGCTTGTATTAATCATTTCAGACTAAGTTATTACTTTGTAAGCACAAACCGGTCAGTTTTGTCTCTTGCTCGCCCTTAATTAATGCATAAGGAACGCTTACAAATGAGTTATAAACTGTTAATAATATATCTATATAGCTATATCTATATCTATGAACTATTTGTTAGCCATCCATAAGGGGAGCCTTATTGTAAAGTGATACCTAAACGGATTCTATAATTAAGATGGTTGTTGTTAGTGCAGGCTGCTGGTAAGTGTTAAGCTCTGGTTGGCAGTGTTGCCATGTCCACTTATCATTATTGGGCTTCTTTTTTTCTAAAGTAGCTTGTAAATTTCGTGAGTCGCGGGTTGCGGTTTTTTGTGTTCATTTCTGAAAGTGAATGCGTTTATTTGGGCTCTAAAGCTAGTGATGATGAACACGTTAGAGACCACTGCTCTCACTGCCGCGCTACAGACACAGTACTTGGCTGAAATATCCTTCCGCCTCTCCGCGTTCACACACTCCTACCTATAGACTAAATATACTAGATGCCTCATTACATGATAGAGCGCATCCTGTGTTGCCGCCATATTGGCTGGGTCTTTTCTACTCTAGGCTGACATAGGAGCCGACGGAAGTGAAGGCAGAGGGAGCAATTTTGTTGGTATTTTATGCAGTTTATTGTTGCAATAACCAGCAATAACCGCTGAAAATATACTGCACAGTGCAGATCACCATTTTTAGGCTGAGATTCTGAAGATGTGTTTTTACACGCTGACAATATTGTAAAAACCTAACCCATAAACCATACTATAATGCTTATTAATTTTTTGTCTCTGTATTTGACAAACTAAGGCTGAACCACATTGCCAAATGAAGTACCCTGGAGTTACAGCGTCAGCACATGCCAGAAGCTGTGCATGTGCATATCTTTCAAGGGTATTAAGCTCCTGCCGCAGTTGTAAGCAAAGTGTAAGACACAAATAACCTGGAAATTTTAAACACTTTCCAGACTTTAAAAAAACTGAGTGTAGGCACATGGTTTTAAACAGCACGCAATAAATATGGAGAAATAATTGCTGTGTACAAAAAAACTCAGGATTACATAATTATACTAGGATTAGATGTGTGTGTGTGGGAGAGAGTGAAAAAAGAACAACACCTAATACGTAACATCATGTGTGAAAAAAGTATTTGGGCATGAAAACATTGGGGAGTGAAGTATCTCTGCATAATACGTCTGAGGAGGGGTTGGGGGGGCTCAGTACTGGAAGCACTGCTGGGTTGTTCATTAATTATTATAAAGGCTGGATTATTGAGTGTCAGGAAAATTTCATGTAAAAATCCTCTGATTCCAGTCAATTTCTGGGTGTATCCTTATATATAGGAAATTTATACAAGCACCAAGAAACTACAAATTGGGACAATATTCTAAAAACTAATAACAAACTTTAGCTTACACAGATTAATGCCCTTATGGACTCTGTATTACAAAAACATAAACACTTATGGAAGCTACTGACAACATTTCTAAGCAGCTCAGTCTGTGCTGCTGGGTTTGACGCAAACTCCTACTGTTCCTTTAAGGAGCGTGGCAGGTTTGCTCGGAGAGGCTGAACTGGCCCGGAAGCCTCGGAGGGAGGATGATCCCCTAACGGCTCATTTCAGCAGCGTTAGGGTGTAAAGAGGGATTGGCTCCATCAGGGCTCTCAGCCTGCCAGCTTACAGAAAAGAGGCCACCCAACTCCAAGACAGATGAAAGACCCATAGCAACTGATTTTTTTCTTTTTGATACATGAGTGGGGGAGGCGCTTTAATTCAGAGATCAATTTCTAACCTTGACCTGGTCTCCCCACAGAGGGCGCTTCTGGACACGATTATCCCTGCCGGCGCTGGAGATAAATTCAAAGGGCTGGAAATGGCTGATAGCAAGCATCCTGATGTCAATCTCCCAGAAAACACAAGACATCACAACAGCCCATAATATTCATGAGAGGTTTATTGATTTAGTTGGGAAAAGCTAGACAAACCAGCAGCGGGGAAATCACTCCCCAGTGTGGAGCCGAGCAGCGTCCAGCAGCCGCGTGCTTCCAGTGAAAGATGAACCAATTCCTTCTCGTTTAACCTCATTCGTCTTTCTGTCACCTAAACAGCTAAGTTCTTTCCTCCCTCTCGTTACCATGACAATTTCATTTTAGCACAGAGATCTTTGGCGTGCTTGCTGCGACCAAGGACGTGCAAGCCCCATTCAAAATAATATGATGTTCTGCTCCTTTCACACAGAACTTAAGACAACTTTATGATAGGAACTATGAACGATTCAGGCACAAACGTGCATTTTATGTTTCTACTGTTGCAAAACTTCAGTTTCCTATTAAATGACACCACATTTGTACAGAAAATTTGATTCTTCTGGTTTCTTTCACTGTTTTCTCATGTTTCATTATGTCTGGAAGTTTTCCCAGGCAGATGTTGCATTCCATTTGCCTCGGAAAACCAAAATAGGAGCTGGGAATGGGGTAAACCTGAAAAAAAGCTTTCCAGTTGGGATTCCAAAATAAAAACAAAAAAACAAAAGTTTAGGATTCCAATATGGCGACGGTCAGGAAAGCTGCTGTTTCGTTCGTAGTACCTCTTATAAACGTCCTTTAAAGCTCTCCTTTTCCTATGCATCGCAAAGAAAACTATCCTCATGAATTGGAAAAGTAAACAAAATCTCAGTATCAATCAGTATAGAGATCTTTTGTTGGATCATATTAATCTAGAGACAGCATCTGCTTCCACATCTGATTGGTCTCTTTGGGCTCCTCTGATCAACACCATCACTTAGTGGAATAGGGGGCGGTGGGTTGCTTCCTGCAGGGCGCAGTGGCTGGATGGAGGGGTTCCTGGGGCCCTGGGGGCACTTGGAGTAGGGCGCCTGGTGGATCCGGCTCCGGGGTCTGTTGCCCCCATCTGGGGGGAGTTTGGGAGGCCTACGGGTGGCCTACAGCAGCCGCTTGCGGCGCTCTTTGGGAGCTGCGTGTTGACGGACGTGGGTTACTGACCTGGTAGCTGTGCTGCCGCTGGGTGGGGCCGGGGTGGGTCTGGGGGTCTGGGGTCCCTGGGGCGCGCCGCCCCAGGGAAAAAAAAAAAAGGTGGGAGTCGCATTAAGGCCAGAGCTGCTGAGAAATATCTGTCTGTTTAAACTGGAATTCCAGCTGGAATGATGAATCTGACCCTATTAGTATAAACAGACTACCTTTTTTTGCAATTTTTTTAATCTTCTACTGGAGTAAAAAGGTTTTTTGTTGAGTAATCAGGCTTTATAGTTGTCTTGCAAAGTAAATAAATATGTGCATTCCAGTTATATAACACCATTTTTGGTTCCCTCTCAGACACAAACCTTTCTAATGTTGAAATATGTCTTAATTAAGAAATAAACTTGCACCAGTTGTTTTGTGTGACTGCTTACAGAGGTGGTCTGATCAAACACAACAGCTAGGTGATTTAGACTAGACAGATGAATCTAATTGGCCAGTTTGCCTTATTTGAGAAGTGATGCTATAAGGAGCACACATATGGGTTTTACAGGATATTTTCTGAACAACAGCGAGACCGAGGTTATGCAAATAGCTGCAGGCCAAGTCAGTCCCATCTATGAATGGCTAAGCAGTTTGTTTTTCAACAAAGAAATGTAATTCATTTATTTATACACTTGCTCATTTTTTCCTTCAGGATTGTTAAGTCACTGAATTCCTACGAATTATGTGGGGACACAGTACATAGATAAAGAGATTGATGATCAACTGAATAATTCTTGATGCTCCTCGGGTTTCAGTTTCCTTGCTTCTTAGTTTTCTGCTTCTTTTTAAGTACATACAGAATTATAATGATATTTTGGGTTTAACGCATGTTTCTGATGTATCTTAAATGTCATCCTTTATAAGATCCGGCGCCGAAGCCCCGTTCTTCCAACCTCTAGAGTTTGACAGTGCGAGTATTTTCTTTTAAAACTCACAACAATTCTGTTAAAATTTCTAAAACGTGGCAAGACAGAAAATGTGTTTTCGACAAGTTTATGCAAAACCAGATGGTAATTTCCATCTTTTAAATTTGCCCTAAACAAGTTCGCACTGGAGGTTTAGTTTCCAAATTGTGGTTTGCTTTATTGCAGGCTAGTATTTTTTTTATGGTACGCTAATGGTTCTTTTTACTTTTATAGTAAGGAACCAGACATGACTGTATCAGACTGACTACATATTATAGTACGCACCTCCCCAAAAACCAACTGTCTGTGGCCCTCTACCTGAAAGATGGTTGATTTCCATATGCTTAGAGCTTAGAGCTGGACATTTGTTTCTGCTAGTAGGTTCATTAGCCTTTTTCACAATAACTTAAGCTAATAGAGACTCACACTTTCAAAAGACTAAAAGCAATCCGGAATGCACTATGTTTGAAACAAATATAAACGTCCACACTCACCAGTCAGTGTGCTGATCATCAATCACCAGCAGGATCTTGGGCTTGCGTATCACAGGCTTGGCAGGCAGGCTGCCTCCCGCAGGACCACCTTCAGCTGCTGTGGCTGCGGCTGATTTAGCGTGTGCAGCGGCTGCGACGTTCTGCGCCATCTGCGCGCTCTTTACCACGCTGGAGAAGGAGCTGAGAAAGCTCCCCGGGGCCGCTGCCGAGGCCGAGGCCGGGGCCGGGGCCTGGGCCGGGCCTGGACCCGAAGCTGGAATCTGGCTCGGGACGCTCGGGGGCTGACGCCTCTCCGTGGCCGGGGAGGCAGGGGAGGAAGTGGATGATACTGGCGGGGTTGGCCTCTGCAGATCCATCATGTAGCCGTTGGGCAGGTTGGCCACGAAGCTGCTGTCTGACAGGCGCCGGCGAAGGTAGTTCATGGTGACGCGCTGGTGGGTCCGTCAGGCCAGATGAGGTCCACGGAGGAACAAAAAGTCCTACAGAAGGAGACAAACACAGCAGCTTCGTTTCCATCCCATGTGGCGTACACAAAATTCTGTTTCATTAAAAATACTCGGGTGAAAATGAAATGAAAGATAAATAAAACCATAAAAGTTTTGTTTTTTTTTGTTTGTTTTTTTTTCAAATTGAGCCCATTAAATACCTAAACACCAGCAATCTTATCTTAAGATTTATTCAAACATAGAATCCAATGGAAGGAAGCTAGAGCAGGCGTGGTATGTTAATGGTTACATTAACTTATAGAAGTTACGTTTTGAACCAGGTGCAAAAGGGAACAATGACTGACTGACACCAAAATACAGACGGTAGCAAAAGTTGAGTCTTAATTAGATAGAGGCGTGAATCACTCAGAGGAATGAGATAAAAAACTTGCTTCGAAGATTTCAAAAGTAAAAAGGATTGACGAAAGATTCTACCAACAAAGGTGTTTTTAGCAGTTTTAAGACTCAAGATCTAAACTGTAAGAATAATGGATTTTAGGTCCAAAAAGTATTATATCCGTTTATTGTTCATATGCTTTTAGAGATAAGTGCCATCCATGAGTTTATGTCCCCCAGCCACCCACTGTGTAGAATGCTGCAATAAGATCCAGAATGCCTTGAGTTTGTCATTGATAAAAGCTTGTTAAAACATCCTCAAAGTTGCTGATTCAGTACCAACAAGCTTTAAACTATTTGCTGTTAGCATTTGTGTATAATAATGTCTGAAGTTGGGTGAAAACAATTCTTTCCAGCACTTTGGAAAGGGAGAACCGTCTGGAAACAGGCCTGAAACGATGACAGTTACAGTAATTACAGACCATTTCAAGTCTTCCTAACAAGTTTAGTTTGGTCTTCCCACGAGCCTCGCCCAACGTCCTGACCTGGATGCGGAAGACATGGAAAGATCTGTTTTTCAGAAGGGCCGCGCTTAATAATTAACAGCTCCTGCTTACTGCTGAGCGAGCAGTGCACTGGAAGACAAGCAGCTCGTTCCAAACTGGACTCATACCAGGATCTTTCCCGCACTAAACTGCCCAGCAGGCTTGATCTGACCCCAGACCTGAAGATGCAGAAGGTAGGGTTAGATGGAGACAGGGCGACTGGCTGTGGGGACCCCTGGAAGGGAAAAGCTGGAAGACGAGGGAGATTGATCTGAACCCCAACCCTGTAAAAACACGTCTAAACCAGAGATTCTGTTAAGGAGACACAATGTGTAAAATTTCAGACCAGTAGTAAATATGTTAAGACTGCATTACGATGATCCGATTTAGGCCACACATGGCCAATCTCCTTTGCTCTATCCTGCAGCCCGTTATTGTGTCTGAAAGGATCGCCTCTCCGGAAAGGACCCTCTCCAGCAGCGACTTCGGCGTGTAAGTTAATCAGGGCTTCCTTTCGCTCTCCATCTGTCTGCCCTGGCAGCATCCCTGCGCTCCGGCCCCGGCAGCCGAAACGAGACGCGGGAGCAGCTCGTCTGTGCCGATGTGCTGCAAAATAATTCAGTGACACAGAAAGTGACGACGCAGAGCCGCGTGAGATTCGCGGCTAAGTTCTTTATAAAGCGTACGGAGAGGCGCCGCGGCATAACACATCTGTGAGAATTTCCAGCAGATTAGCGAGAACTGCAGTGACGCAGGCACGCTAACAGAAGGGGGGGAAAAATGGAACCTATGCAGCGGATTAAAACGAGGCTCCTCTCACAGAGGGCGTCGCGTCTCAGGCGGATGTCTCGCTGCCTTTTGTAGTTAGAGATGAAAAGAGCGGCTTACAAAGCAGCAGGAGGAGGACAAGAAGGATGGAGGTCAAGTGTTAAATCATCATGACAAGTTAATGTGGCCAGATAATCACCATGGGGAATTATGAGACAGGAGTGAATCTAACAGCTTCTACTTAGTCATCCGCAGGCTGGAGACCGATTACAGAAATCTCTCTGGGTAAAAGGCGAAGAAGGAGTACACCTTCCCTTTAGTGAAGTGTCCATTTTCAGGGATCTCTGTTGCATAACGAACGATTCGTCAACCATCGCCGCAACTAATAACTTCTCCGATTGTAAATGGGTAAATAAATCATCATGGAAAAAACAAAAAAACTCCTGATCAGCAAAACCTACTTTAAATGCAAATTGTGTCCAACATTTCAGCGTCCACCTTTGTTATACCCGCAGATTGAATGGTTGTGAGGTTATTTGTGGGTTATGAGAATAAAGTAGCAAAATTACAAGAACAAAGTAGCATTTTTAAGAACTCTTACGAAAAAGTGCAGCCTTCCCCCTGTGTTAAAATGAGAAAAGTTGAGTACCTTGTAAAGTTGTACTTTACAAAGTTGTACTTTACAAGGTACACAAATACAGTTTTCACAAATAAAAGAATACAAAATCTTTTTATCACATAAGCATCAAATCATCCCACGACCCCTCCCCCCCCCAAAAAAGGTCATGACCCCTGACTTTGGGAACCTTTGGTCTGGATTATGTTGATTCAAGGCTTTTTTTACTGAGTCCAAATTTATCCAATGGTCCCATAGTGCACACTTCCTGTTTTTTTCTGTACTTGCTTACTTTTTTTTGAGTTTTCTTCAGCTGTACGCCATAATCAGCGATATTAAAACAATAAAAGGCTTGTGATATTTCAGTTGATTTGTAATGAATCCAGAATGTATGACATTTCATGTTTTTTAATTGCATTACAGAAAATAAAGAACTTTATCACAATATTCTAATTTTCTGAGACAGTCCTGTATTTGTCCAGTGGCTGCAGTTTTGTTTCCGCCTAGAGTGAAGACCGCTTCCGCAGATCAAACTTGCCAACTAATTCCAAAAGCTTAGGAACGTTTTGCCCCTCAGACTGTAACACTATACCTGGCTTTAAAAGAATTACACATTAGACTTATGTACTTGCATCCTTTAAGGCTGTTATTTTTAACGCAGGATCAATGCGTTTAAAAAATTCATGTACATTTTCCGAGCACTTTAACAAAGTCAGTCTAACGTTTGGTCTCCACCATCTCCTGGGGGCATAGAGTAATTTTAAGGCAGCTTTTAAATGTGCTTACTGCTTTTAAAGGGAAGGGTTATTGCCCAGAGGACGTCTTTTGATACTTAATGAAGTTAAAAAGCTACGATTGAGAAGTATGGAGTTAAAAGCAAGTAAATAAAACCAATAAGATGGGAATTCACTTTCTTTAGACGGTTTTAACTGTTAGATCTGACTTGAATAGTTAAAGATGAGGAGACTACCTCAAGCCCGCTGAAACCAATGCCATAAGAAGTACCCTAGCGTGATGGGTTGAGAAGTCGGCTTGCAATCAAAAGGTTGTGGGTTAAATTCCAGCTTCCCTTGTCACATGTTGATGTGCCTTGGCCATATAGGTGTATGAATGTGTGTGATAACTAACATGGAGAACATGGAGAAAAAACATCCAAAATTCTCTTGGGGACTTTGATGAGCAAACCTAAGCCACGCGCTTCCAACATATAGGCAGCATATTAAGTGTCACACCACGAACACCAACATACAACTCTATGCCCCGTGCAGCCTCAGGACTTTCTGACCACTGTCTGGTTGATCTGATCTCCACCTACAGGCAGAAATCTGCCATACCTGTCGCTAAGAGTGCGAAAAGATGAAGCAGCGAGTCAAAGCTGGAGTTCCAGCCTTGCTTTGACTGTACTGACCGGAGTGTTTCTGAGGCTGCAGCCACTGATCTGGACGAACTAACAGCGGGACATCTTACAGCAGTTTTAGTGAGGACTTGTGTGTGCAGGCTAAGACCTTCTGCACATACAACAACCAAAAACCCTGGTTCACAGAGGAACTCAGGCAGCTTAGTTAGACCAAAGAGGAGGCCTTCAGACATATGCAAGGATCCAGCCTGTGTGTAACACCATCATCCTGAACATTCCTTAGCACCAAACTCACCCAGCTGTCTGTGCCAGCCTCATCCTTTTAGTGGATCACAAACTTCCTGACTAACAGGAGTCAGCAGGAACTTCTTATCCAGCACCCAGACTATTAGCACCGGCTATCAGGACTGCGTCAGCTCAGGAAGCTCAACTCGCTTAAGGAACTGCTGATCCACTTCTACACAGCCATCATCCAGTCTGTCCTCTGTTCATTCATCACTGTCTGGTTTGGATCTGCCACCACCACCACCAAAAAAAAAAAAAAAGGAGCCAGATGCAAGTGATAGTCAGGAGTGCAGAAAAGATCATCAGTGCCAACTTGCTGTCCATTCAGAACCTGTACATTTCTAAAGTCAGAAAAAGGGCAAGAAACATCACTGCAGATCTGTTTCACCACGGCCAAAACATGTTCCGATGTCTGCCCTCTGCTACAGAGCACAGCGAAACCTACAAACTCAGGAAAGGTTTTTTCACACACGCCATCACTCTAATGAAGAGTGCAGCTGAGAGTGACGACAACAACAAAAAAACTCTGTGCAATAAATCTGTGCAAAAACCCAGTAACTGCCACATTTACCATTTATTACTTATCTATCCATTATTCTCCATTTCAGTCCCATGCATTTTTATGCTTTATATTGTCATATTATATCTGTATACCAAATCTACCTGCTTTATGTACATAACCCCATATATAATACTCGTTTATTCCAGCCTTCCTATTCTCTGGACTCCTCTCACTGTTTACATGTATTTTTGTATGTGTATGTGCACCTGTGCATCACTTCCACCTCTGGCATGTACATAATAATACCAACAATGGAAACAATTTTTACAGGCTCAATGCACCACTGCATTATTGTCTCAATCTGTCCACTTGTTTATAGTGTATTCATATGTGTTCTCTATGATTCAAATTGTGTTGGATTTTTATTACTGCATTATTGTCTTATCGTAAGTAAGCACATCATGAACATGGTACAATCCAAAGTAAAATTCCTAGTATGTGTACACACACCTGGCAAATAAAGTGGATTCTGAACTATTTTCATTGCTCTTTTTCAACAATAAAAATAACTGATAAATGTACAGCAAGTGTGCATCAATACTACCGCAGCACTCATTTCAGAAGACTAATGACAATAAGCTACTGAAATAAGTGCACTAAAAATATATATACTATATACAGGAAGGAAGGCAAAAACAAAATAAACCAAAAGAGGGCACATACCAATAATTGCCTTTTTTAATGTGTCCTATCTGGCTTTGTAGCACTTAGAATTGCTGTCTTAATGCCAAAGAGAGCCTAACAGATTTACTTTCACAAGTGGAGCATTACTGCTTTCACCATAATGCTCCACTTGACATATGCAAAAAAAACAAACTTTATTTGATATTATTTTGGGATTATTTCAAGTTCAGTCGACACAAAAATGGAAAGGTAAAAGATAAGTAAAGGACAAGAAAAAGATGAGGCAAAACGTTAAAGGGCAGAAAAAGTGACAAGAATAGAACAGGGGAAAAAGAGAGTACAAGATAACATCCTCTGAGTCTGCTTCTACACCTGCAGAGAGAGATATTAAAAGAACAGCAAAACCAACCAAAACGTATCACAGGTGCAAACAACTTGATAACATCACTGAAAAATACATAGTATTATTTAATACGAGATTAACAAAGTGACAGCTGAAGCTGATAACAAGTTTTGCTGTTCTGTGGTCAGTTCCACTAATTGTTGAGACAGCAACACCTGCACTGAGCTCATTAACTCTGAAGAGTTGCACCTGTGGATATGCCTAGATAGTCCAGCCTCTCACAACAATCTCGTTGAAAACCATAGTGTGAGTAAATCCATCCATTTTCTGACCTACTTAATCCCTCATGGGGGTGCCTATCTCCAGCGTTCACTGGGCAAGAGGCAGGGTACACCCTGGACAGGTCGCCAGTCTGTCACAGGGCAACACAGAGACAGACAGGACAAACAACCATCCACACACACACTCACACAATTTAGAGAAGCCAATTAACCTAACAGTCCTGTTTTTGAACAGCCGGAGTACCCGGAGAGAACCCACGCATGCACAGGGAGAACATGCAAACTCCATGCAGAAAGAGCCAGGGTTGGATTTGAACCCTGAACCTTCTTGCTGCAAGGCAACAGTGCTACCCACTGCTCCACTGTGCAGCCCAGTGTGAGTAAATCATCAAGCGTTATTTGATTGCCTACTTGTTACCTGCCATTTCTGTCCTCTGGATTCCTGCCTGTTTGCCTTGCCTTGATTTGAGCAGATACATAAGTTTATTTTCCATTGGAATGAATATCTTGACCCCCGTAAAATAAGATAATTTGATATACTGCACTGAAATAAGATGATGAACTGTTCCTATTTTAATTGCAAGAATCTTATTACATTGGCAGATAATCTTATTTAACTGCTTATATCAAGGACAAATACACTCATTTCAAGAAGATTTTTACTTACTTTTATTTCCCTTTTTTTGTCCTATGCTAGGTCAATCTAGCACAGGTCCAGAACATGCAGCCTAAGGATGCTGGCCTTGGTCCACAATGGTCTTGTCTTGATGGATTTGAAGTAAAGTTTGTTTGAAGCAGTGGATATTATGTAAAAACTTTAATTGTACGAGGCCATGCTTTGAGCAAACTGAGATTTTCTGAGTAAGTTCTAAGGATGTTATCTCTATAACTAGATCTTCTGGCCCAGAATGAATGAAGCTGTCAAAAAGCTGTCAAAATGTGGAAGTACAACTTTGGTAAGCAACAAAACCACTCCGTTCAATGAATATTGAGAGCATTACGGTACAGTCACTACCACGAAATAAATAAATTTATTGTATTTATTTTTTCGGTGATCAGAACATATTTTTATTTCTATCAAAGTGAGCATGAAAGATGAACACGGAAATAAAATAAGATACTTTCGGTATAACACTAAAACATGACACAATTTGTCTGAAAAACACCCTGGTCTCTGGCTCTGAAAGTGGGTCCTAGGCTAGGATATACTGTAATCAAACAATTCCCCACCAGGGCAGTACTCGAGCACCATGAAGATCTAAATAGACGTCTCTATAACATAATACAGTCTGCAGATATGCTGATGACTAAGATTCCTCATTGGTTCTATCTCCAGTTTTAAATGTGGCAAGTCATCCCCGAGACCTTTTAAGTTCACGATCTTGAGGGCCACCTTTAACTTTAGCTTAACTTCAGCGAAGCCACCTGAGCCGAGTCTTGTAGACCTCCTAATATTTGTGGAGCTCTGCGGCTCCGCGTTTGTCCTTCCTCTCCACAGGCGTCCTCTTCGTCCCAGCGACCTAGACACTCGTCCCAAAACACCCATTAGCTAGTGACGGGACGTCTGAAGCCCAATTAATTAAATCTGTTTAAGGTCATGCTGGGACATGGCCTTTTCACATAAGGCCAGGTTGGTTTTGAATAACATTTCTTTCTTAATAAATGATATCAACATTGGAAAACTGCATTTGTATCTACCCAGGTTATCAGGTTCTGATATTAATCTAATGTATTTTTTTGGCCAGAAATTTTAAAGGGTAACCAAAAGGCGAGGGAAAAAAAACTGAATAATGGAATGTTCCTGGTTGTGGAGCATCTGTGATGCTGTGGACTCTGAAACATTTGAAATAAAAATCTATCTATCTATCATGCACTAAACTAAATACAAGTCAGTAAGACAGAGCCTTGATGCCTCAGCTGTGAACTGGGGAGTGTTGCAACATAACTGAAGCTGACAAATGAGTCACGCTTTGTGTTGATACGAGGGAGCTTGACACCCTGTTCAATGCTGACAACTTCCAGTGAGTCTAATGACAATTAGCTGGACTCCCACCACATCCAGGCAATGGGCCTAGAGGCGATTACTTCCTGATTCCAAACTTTTGTATGCAGTGTCACACCTAAATGCTCAGGCTCGGGGCTTTGTTGACGTTCCTAAAGGCATTTCAGCAGAGATGCCTTTTGCCACATGCATAAACACCCAAAATAGTGAATGCATTGTGACTCAGCAATTGGGTTGGACAATATTTTTCACATCACAGAGCGACAACGCCTTCCCACTGATGGCTTATCCAGCGTAACGCATTTAACTTTTAGAGGAAAGGGCAGGAAAGCAAACAGAACAGGTAGAAACGACAACCGCAGCCACAGCGACTGCCAGCGTCTCCAAAGGAGCGACACAAAACCCCCATCACTGCTCCACCGGTACATTCTCCTCTTCCTTAAAACATCCCATAAGCCGCTTTCAGCTGTTTGTGCGAAGCTGTTAAAGTCGTGTCGCCTCTGCCTTTCAGCTCTCTCTCTGCGGAGCATCCACAGTGGGAGGAATCCACGGGAAGGCCTTGCTCCATTACAGCTCACCTAGCAGCAAACAGAAGATTCTGTCAGGGACGAGCAAGAGGGGAAGGATTAAGGTTGTTGTGCAGGACCACGGGGCCATCAATTAGGGTCAGGATCCAAACGCTTCCATTATGGCTGTATATTTAGCCATTGTCCTGCCAGAAGGTTTAATTTTCCCCCAGCTTTCTGTTGCCTCTTTCCACTATATTAGTTTCTATACTATTTCTCCTGCTGCAAGCTATGGCTATGGCTCTGGCACCAATACAGTCGTTCTTTCTCAGAACCAGCTGTTACCCTGGCAAGGAGGAAATAATTACTTTTCTTCAGAAGCCCGGGGGGCCGGCTCATGGAGGCCAACAGCCAATCAGAAGCTCTTGAGCACCCTGTTTAACATCCTAGAGTCTTCCCGTGATCTCACTAGCATCCCTGTCCCCACATCATGAAGCTGCCACCACCATGTTTCCACATATCAACACCTCTAAGGCCTTTATAGAGCAGCTGGATTAATACCAACAAATTACACCCAGGTGGACTTGGATGTATTACGTTTTAGAAAGGGGTATGAAAGTAAAGTGGGGTGAATTTCACTTACAATAAAGAAAAAGCAGTACCAGAGAAGCCAATATCCCACACACAGGTACATTTGCAAGAATTACAATATCGCGTAAAAGTAGAATATTTTTGCCAGTCATCTCTGAAAGGGAAACCCATATATTATATAGAATCATTACACACGGAATGACACATTCTGAGCCTCTGTTTCTTTTACAGGTAATGAAAACCCAACATTCAGTGTCTCAGAAAAACGGGATAATGTGAAAAAGTTCATAATTGGAAACTCATGGTGTCACACCATTATTAGCTAATCAACTCAAAACACCTGCAAAGGTTTCCTGAGCCTTTAAACGTTCTCTGACTCTGGGTCAGTAGGTGACACCATCACTGCTGACTGGACAGATGTCCAGAGACAGTTATCAACTATTTCCCCAAGGAGGGGAAGACACAAAGGGTCATAGCTGAAGAAGCTGGTTGTTCATAGAATGCTGTATGCAAGCATATTAACAGAAAATTGAGTGGAAGGAAGATGTGTGGTAGGTAAAAGGTGTACCAGCAACAGGGAGAACTGCAGCCTTGAGAGGATTTTCAAGTGGAATCCATTTAAGAATTTGGGGGAGCTTCACTAAGAGTGGACTGAGGCTGGAGTCGGAGCCTCAAGAGCTACGACACAGATGAATCCTCCATGGGCTACAAGCGTCTTACCTGGGCTAAATAGAACAGGAACTGAACTGTTGCTCAATGGTCCGTCATCCTCTGTTCAGATGAAAGTTAGTTCTGCATTTTATTTAGAAATGAAGGTCACAAATTCTGGAGGAAGGGTGGAGAGTCCAGTGTGAGGTATCCACAGTCAGTGATGGTTTGGGGTGCCATGTCATCTACTGGTTCAGATCCACTGGGTTTTCTGAAGTCCACAGTCAATGTAGCCATCTAGAAGGAAATTCTAGAGCACTTTATGCTCCCCTCTGCAGACAAGCTGTATGGAGATGTTCATTTTATTTTCCAGCAGGACTGGCCACCTGCCCACACTGCCAGAGGAACCAAAAGCTGGTTCAGAGACCATTGTGTTCCTGTTCTCAGTTGGCCAGCTACCTCTCCTGATCCTAACTCATAGAAAATCTTAGGGCTGTTGTCAAGAGGAAGATGAGAGACACCAGACCCAACAAGGCAGATGAGCTGAAGGCAGCTATCAAAGCAATCTGGGCTTTCATTACATCGCCGCAGGCTGATCGCCTCTATGCCATGGAGCACTGACGCAGTAATTCATGCAACAGAAGGCCTAACTAAGTATTGAGTGCCTAGAAACAGACTTACTTTTCAGAGCCTGAAGACACTAACATCCTGAGACACTGAATTTTGGGATTTCTTTACCTGTAAGCCATAATCCTCAAAATTACGAGACACAAATGCTTGAAATATTTTTTACTCTATGTGTGATAATTCTCCATAAAATAACCATTGAACTTTACGTTGCACGTTTACACAACCGTCTTGCTATTCTGTTTCCAAAACAGAACCGGAGCATGACGCCCAGTCCAACGGTCTGAGCCAACATAGTGAGGATCATTTGGAGGAGGGAGTCAAGAGGTACTAAAACCCTGGCAGCAAACAGGGGGAGGAGTAATCATAGGCTTCGCTCTCTAATGATGGGGAAGTGGGGGGGATAATGCCACGGCAGACTCCACTGATGTACAGCGTGCCTTCTGCTACGTCGGAAATATCTTGTAAGTGAAGAAGACAGCAGCTCTTTGCCGCTCCGCTCTTTGGTTGTTGTTTTTTTTTTCGCATCCTGCCTGTGAATCCGTTAAATGTGGCACATAATCACAATGGCTGCTCTGTGAATTTGCACACTGGAGCCTGACACAGTCGTTGATTAGCCAGCGAGGCAGCACAATATCTGTGTCCTCTTCCAACATCACCCCATTTCCCAAATAACTTGCTCATCATGAATCAGTGGGGCTGTGCTTTGGAAGTCTCGCCGTCAATTAAGAGTTTGATTATTTTAAAGGCAGAAATATACCTCTAACAGGAAAAATACCTTTACCTCTACCTACTGTCTCACATCAGAGGAACAGACGAGCCTTGCCCATGGCTACTAAATGAAAACAAGCCTGAAGACATCAGCGTGGCGTTCTAGGAGAAGTTGTGCTCGGCTTTCAGGGCTCGTTAGTCGCGGCGTTCCGAGCTGACGGAGCCGGTTACACGGAGGAGTCGCTGGGACGACGACAGTTCAGGAAGAGGTGAAGGAAACAGGAGAAAAGTGAGAAGACAGCGGAGTTTAATCCAAAAAAAACGAAGAGGTGGTAGAGGCTGCCCCCTAGGCCTTATGGGAGATTATTAATAAATGTGTGGGGCCCGCTGCCAGATGGATTATCACCACGGTTTCTATTTTTTTACAGCAAGACCTTTTTAAATTTAGTGCTTCTGTAATCACGACAAATGCAGTTAAAGATGAAAGCAGATATAGGAGCCTTGCAAAAGTATTCACCCCAATCCTCGACTTTCTGCTTATCTTCTTACGTTTAAATGTGTCATTTAAAGGAGTTTTAATCTTATTTTATGTGATGGATCTGCACAAAATAGTTGGTGTAGTGAAATCAGCAGTTATGCGCGGTGATTTTTTTCTGTTATTTTGACTTTATTTATTGTTTAGTTCACAATGAAATGAGTAATAATTCTTCAAAGTTGCAGGTGTGTTCTTGTAAATGACTCTCAAACAATCCATTACAACTCCAGGTCGGGAAGCAACAAAAAGTTGAAACATTCCAAAGACGGTCAATGCTGTTGCAAGGACCTGTAATGGCATCCACCTTACAAAAAAAAAAAAAACAATAACACTTTTTCCCTCACTGCCTGAGCTTAAATTAGACTATTCCTGTTTCAGGTTCATTACGATTACCAAAAATATTAATATTTTCCCAATGACAAGATAATAAAAAATAACTTTCTAGTTTTCTTCAAATGCAGAGGTTAGCATACGAGATTACTATGCCTTTAAAAAATTTGGAAAACCCTGATGATGATGTCATGGCTTGGTGAATGTCTAATTGGTTAATACACAATGGGTGTGGATGTACTCTAGGGCAGACATCTCATGTCCTGACAATATCCCAGTTTTAATATAGCAAATGTATGCCTTTAATTGTGGACATTGATACTTTTTTGTTTAAAATATTTGCAACTTTTCGACATCAGAGCACATCCAAGTCTTTTCTTGCAAACGTGTGAAATTAATCTCACCATATTTGAGTTTGTTTGTGGAAATGTGCTCCTCCCTGGCCAATAATTTATTTTCTTTAATCCACAATGACACAAATCTGATTTTTTCTGTGTGTGGAAATTATGAAAATAAAGTCAGAATGATTAACATTGCGAAAATAAAATCAGAAAATTACAAGAATAAAGTCGAAATATAATGAGAATAAAGCTCCTTAAATTCCTTACTAATAATGATTTGATGCTGGTGTGCTAAAAAGATTCATTATTTTCTTATTTGTAAAACTGATACCAAAATATGACTTTACAGGATGCTCAACAGTCCTTATTTTACCATAGGGAAATAGCTTTGTTGTAGGTTTTCCATAAGATTATGTCCAAAAGGGGGTCACCAGTCTCTGGCACTGTTAGTTCAGGGGATGCAGGCTAAAACATTTGGGAACCCCTGCTCTAGGGCAATACATCAAACACACTTCCTCCTTCTGTGACATCATGAAATAATTCCAATGTATCAGGAGGGAATATGCATTGGAGATCCAACATCCAGCATGTTAATACATCATTTTAGCAACAACATATGTTAGCATTTTAATTAATATGTTGAATAAATACTATTCACCTAGTGGGATAATCTCAAACTGCCCTATGTTAACAAACAAGTTTCATTTCTTTTACATCCTGTTCAACATTCTTTCAACCTTTTTGTACACTTACGTACAGCAGGAAAGTACTGAACATGGCAGCGTTTATGTCAATGCCACTGAGATAAAATTCAGACCAGATGTCAGCAACAACCCAACTAACCCACACAGACGAAGGAATCAAAACAAATTAGCTTACAAATGGCGTTATGGGTGAAACACTAGACTGATACAGTGAATAAGTATTGAAAACCCTTTTTTGGGGGGAAGCCTATTTGGTAATGACAACCTCATGACGTCTCCTATATGGAGAAAGTAGTTGTATGCATTGCTCATACGGGAGTTTTACTGATTTTTCCATCCTGTCTTCGAGAGGTCCTGATGCTCCTTTGAATGCAGTCCTGATCGTCAGTTCTTTCCATAGATTTTTAATTAACCCACACCATGATGTACCAATCTCCAAGCTTCCCTTTTGGCAGGGTTGCTTTTGTGCAGAACCATTCTTCCTCCAAACATGGTGAGTGAAAAGGAGAGCTTGGATCGTATTAATATATAAATAATATATAAATAAAGATTAAATAAAAAAAAAACAATAATAATACATACATATCTCAGCCTTGAGCCTAATTTCATACAATTATATTCTCCCAGTATTTCACAGGCTTTTCTAAATCTTCCGCAGCACACTTTAAACATGCTTTTTCTTCAGGAGTGGAGTCTAGCGCAGTGACTGTTGCTTACGGCTGAGTGCATCATTTGTTCTTTTCACTTAAGACGACAGTACCTGCTATGTGCTCCTTGGTTCCTGGCCAACTCTCGTTATCCTATTTACCCATCTACCACAAATCTTACAAGAGGAAACTGGGTTTTTTTTGCTGGTTTATGGGGAATTTATGTTCTCATCCATTTCAGATAATGGCTCCAACGGCGCTCAGTGGAGTGTTGAGGAATTTAGAAATACAGCTGTAATCTTTGCCATCGGTATGTTTTTCAGCAGTAAGACTTTTTTTTATATCTGAATGTCTCTGGTCATTCAGCTCTGTGCAATGCCTTTCGACGGGCAATCAGTTAAAATAAAGCCAGTTGGTGTTGATTGGCACATAGCAGCAGGAACGCTTGGTAAGTACAGATTTCAGCTGGTTTCGTCTGTTGATGTCATCTGCTGTACAGTTAAAATAAGAATTATTCAAGAACACAACAATAAAAAAGTACAATTAAAAAAAGTACCTCATATCCCCGCTGTATCTTTTTAACAGACAGGTTAGGAAGTAAACTTCCAACAGATGAGGCAGAGCGCTCCTGCACTCACTCAGCGGTCCAAGCCTCACTACATTTTTAGTCGTACATGAAGGCCAGCAGCTTCTCAAAGTAACACGCTGCCCTTACATCACCACAGTGATGTCCACAATGTGAGTCATCACTGTGTTTCGCTGCTTTCATCCAACTACTGCTCGTGTTGCACAGAAAAAGAAGCGGCAGACCAAGAAACTCTCATATCCTGTCTACAAAATGCTACCATGTCTGTATAGCTGTACCGGCTTTTGATCTCAAAGAAATTGATGACCTGTACTGTCACTTATCACTATAGGGGATGCCACATGCTCTTAGTACAAGGAGCAGTGTTTCTATGTACAGTATGAAGGCTAAATGAATAGAAATCATTTCAAGGGGTTATTTTGCCATTATGTAGGACAAGCCTGTAATGTGTTGACTGAAACATCTGTGCACCCGCCTCTATTCCTCTTATGTAATCATTATTTTGACAGCTATGTTAATAAGGAATTATGGCTGTTTTCTAAAACAGCATACTCGTGATAGGTATAACTGATATTCATTTTGGCCTGTAAGATTTATCAGAACTGTTGTTTGATTCTGTCAATGAATCAGGGGTTAAAAAGCTTTCATTGCATGGAGTTTTCTAATCGGCCGTACACTTTTTTGCAGCTCCACAAGCTTCCCTTAAAAAAATGAAAAGAAACTTTGCCGAATATCTGACCACATGTGGCCTGCAGGAAGAAGCGGCATGGTTTGGGGATGGCTTGCTTACAGCAGGACATGGCTGGCGTGTATCACAGGGCGCTGTAGGAAACGGTGAGACCGTCACGGATGACAATTCAAGCAGAACTGGACCCTGCAACAAGACAATGACCCAAAACATAGCAATAAATCCACCAAGGACTGGCTGAAATCATCTAATTAGAAAGCCCTTGACCCAGGAAAGTCCTCTAAGCAGAGGCTCTTATCCTTTAGAGATGCAGTTGGATGACCTCTATATGCAAGAAACACCTACAAAATCTCACAGCCGAGAGAAAGAAATGGCAAAAAAAAAAAACTCGATCCCACTGATGTCTGAGTCTGGTAGAGGACTAAAAAAAGACCACGATTTCACATTTTGTCAGATTCTCACCAGCAGCTTTATCACAGAGTTGTAAATTCTTGAACATTTAACCCAACATGTCCACACGGTGCAGCATAGATGTTGAATGTCTTCAAACTCCCTTCATGGCCACGGTTCATCGGTGTCATGTTGCTGCAGGGGGGCCTATGTGGAAGCCTGCTGTTTCTTTTAATGAGCCGAGGAAAACTTGTAATACGCTTCCTTGGGAAGACTCTATTAGAAGCAGAGTGCCATTGGCGCACTAAAATGTAAGCATGGTGTGCATCTAATTTTACTTCGCTGGCTCTTTTAAACAAAACGAAGCAGTTTATATGAACGCAAACGTATCAAGGAAATCTTATCCGGACGTATGATTTTGGTAAATCCGTGCTCTATTTTAAGCAAGAGCAGCAAGCAGTGATGAGGAAGACATTGCTGAACTGTGAACCTTTTGTCGACTGCAGTGCCAGATCGAGCTCTGCGACACGCCAGCCTCGGCTCACGGAGCGCCTCCCGCAGCACTGACGGGCTGGTGAAGCGAGGTGTCACAGCCGAGTCCCCACGCCGTCACCTCCCAGCACTTCTCACAGCAGACGCCACATTAGTTCGAACACACACACAATAAAAACAGAAACACACTTCTCCCTGCCTATGGGCAGGGGACTACTGCAGCAGCGATGGGAATGGTTCATTACAGACCTCAGAAAAACCTTCTGATTAATAGTGAGAGCTTCTCTCTGCTAGATTAGTCCAGGATCTGCCGGAGGGGCTTATTGGCAGGTTTCGAGGCGTTAAACTACGTTGAGTCTAAGAATCCATTGAGGAAAAACGCCAGCTTTGAAAAGAAACGTTTGCAATCGATTACTCAAAATACCACGCTGTCCGCCAACTTTTTGATTTTTTTCTCTAAAAACAGCAAAGCGACACTTTGTTTTTATGCATTTGTATTCTTACCACTTGTCTCAACTGGTCAGAATTCAGCATGAGATTAAGAAAGAAAAAAAAAAAAAGGTCAATAATATTTCGCAGCTGATCTTGAGGCCAAAACCAGTAACTATTGGCTGTAGCCACCCACTCCTGCTGGGGAGCATCTGCTGGCAGAAATGTAGATAACTGTTTATAGGCTGAACTTATGTCAGCCCCTTAATGGCCTGGGTAATACTTGGAGTAAATATAACAGTATGACATCATTATCGGTCATGATCTAGAACTGAGTACTAACACTAAAGGCATTGTGTAGCTGCAGCCAATGGTTTTGTGCACAAAGCAGAATATATACAATACTTGGCTTGATGTGGTCGCGGTTAGAAGAGTGGTTTGTATTTACAGAAAACAACCAAATTATAGGGTTAGATAAATCCAATTGTAAAATAAACATGTAACAAAAGTTGAATAAAACTGTTTGAAAAAAATTACAGGAACACAAAGGTGTCAGCCTATCACTAATTAGAAGTGGCTAAAATTGTAAATCTGTTTTTAAAAGGAAGACATTAACTATGTTAGCTTAATGCTAAGAGCAAGATTCTAAAAATGTTAGCCTAATGGTAAGAGAAAGACGGCAAAAATGTTAGCCTATCATTAACAAAAGGTTACAATATATAAAACAAATCTACACATGTTTGGTAAACAACCATTCAGGTACAACCTTGACTTATCTGTAAAATGCAAAAAACGTTACCCTGTGTCTAATAGCAACAGGCAAGTACTGTTAGCATGTCGGAAACAGCCATAGGATAAAAAAGTTTGCCTACTGTTAATAGCAAATGGCGAAGAAGTAACAGCAAGAGGCCAAAACATAATTGTATTGCTAATCTAAAGAGACTGAATACAGTGTATTTTTAATGCTTTCAAGTTTTATGGTAAAATAGTAAATGACCTGTACTTGTGTAGCGCTTTATCAAGTCCTTTTGGACCCGAAAGCGCTTTCGCTACATTCAGTCATTCGTTCATTCACACATTCACAGACTGCAGATTGACCAAAAGGTGGACTGCCATACAATTGGCGCCACCGGACCCTCTGACCGGGGGTAGTGTCTTGCTCAAGGACACAACGACTAAGACAGGCGGAGCTGGGGTTCGAACAAGTAACACACCAGTTATAAGACAGTGGCGCTTTTATACTTCACATTTATACTTAGCATTGCAGAGTTACATTTCTTGATTTCTCTGTTCTAGTTAACTATAGCTGCCTAAATTAGATCCAGTGTAACAGCACCAGAAGACACATGTTTGGACAAATAGCTCCTAAAACTTTGTGTAAGTGACCTGTGCAGCTGGTGAGTTATAACAAGCAACTAGCTAACTGAGAACCCGGCTCTTTAGCATGAAAGAGCATTTCGCAGTAAAGGTATTATCTATTGAGTCAACAAGAATATTTTAGCCAGGTGGTCGGATTTACCATGAGATAAGATCCCCTTCGACAAGCAATAGTTCAAAATTACACAAACTAGATCTCAGATTAGCATATTAGTTACATTATTGCATTGTATTTGTAATTTGGTTTTTGCACTGCTACTAGCATCAGCTAGACCCTCCCTGTTTCTTTTTGCTCACACTATACCGCATATTATTGCAGCTAAATTTCCAATACTCTCTGCCCGCATCTATATTTTCCTGCTAAATTGTCAGAAAACTAAAGAAAACTGAAAATGTGACAGGAAAACAGCCAATTTTAAAACAGTTGTTTCCTGGTTTATTTGCTGACGAAGCCCTACTCATAACATTAAAGACAGCATTTCTGCTGTTATTCTGGCAATCCTTTCCTCAACAATGGCTGCGGTGAAAAAGTGAGTGACTGGATGTTTTTTTAACCTTGACACTGCGTCACCTCCAAGCTTAGACCCATTGCCTCTGTAAAGGCAGGATCCGGAGTGGGGCCAACAGAACCACTGGTGCAGACACAAAGCAGTAAACGGTTTGGATGTTTAGGCGGAAAACGTTTAGATTAGTTCAATTAAAAGTGAGAGGGGATGCCTGTGTACAGCACCCTGACATACACACAGCAAACACCTTATTTTTTTATTTATTTTTTATTCAATATAACTAAAGTTTCTACCAGACATCTCTGCATGTACAGCAACCATTTACTCATGAATACAACACGATTTAATAGTGCCAGAATTAACTGTATTCAGTTCAAGTAGGTTAGCCAAAAATTAGCTTTAACAAGATTAAAACTTCTCCAAAAATGTAATCCATTCATAAACCCACTCATTTGAGCACATTCATACGCAACACTGCATATAATATTAATGCGGCTGTTGCTTCTGGCAGAATCGGCTCAGAGGAGATCATATTGAAGTCAATCACTGAATTTAAATGGCATGACATTTTGGAAATTAAAAGTCTCAATATTTAAATATAACATATTCTTGATAAGCTTTGGTAATTTCCAATGACAATATTCTAATTACGTTTTAGCACTTTTTGTGGTAAAGTTGGCACTGACAAACTGGTTAGAATGTGAATTTCATAGCAAGGCATTGTGGATTATTAGAGCAAGACTTTGAAGCAAATTACATGAAGGCTGCACAATTTGTTCTGATTTGTTTTATCCTTTTAAGCTTTCGATCCATGTCATGGAACTTGTTAATTTCGCATCTGGCATTACTTTTGGAAACCACAGATTTCAGCTAAAAGTCAACATCAGTAACTCAAGAACATGCTTGAAATGGGTCTCACCGATCATTCGTCAGGGCGAGTGTTCCCCATTGACACGTATTTCATTAACACATATCCTTCTACACTCCATGGTGCGGTCAAGTTGTACACAGGATTATCTACACAGAAAAGGCTCCAAAATTGATATATTTGTGTATTTGTATTCTCAAACGTCACCAAACTTTGGTCAGCACTATCTAATTTCTATTCCTGACCACTGCCAAATATTTTTTATTCAGTACAAATGATCAAATCTGACCAAAATTCAAGTCACTTTTGAAGTAGAAAGAGAAAGTCCACGTCCACACAATCTAAATCTAAACCTCAGTGGAAGCAAAATACAAAATCAGCTATGAATCTTTGCAACATACAGACAACTAATACTGTCATTCTGTTGTATCTTGTTTGTCAGAAAATATTCCTGCTTAAATGGTTCAGCGTCTGTGTCTGTCACTGACCAGGCTGTGGAACTTAATAAGACTTTTATGGATTTCCATATGATTTCCCGTGACCTCCTCAGTAAATGAGATTTCCAAGTTTGTTGATATGGTCTCAAAGACTAAGTGTGCCTAGGCCTAGAGACTTGCTGCTCATACAGAACATCAGCCTCCTTCCAGTCTTGATTTGAGCCCAGTGTCTTGGCTGGTGCTGTCCATGGTACTGCACACTCACTATGACCATGTTAATAACAAAAATATATTAAATTCAAAGATGTTCAAGTTCTCTGAAAACAGCTTAATTTGACATTGTATGGCATTTTAAATGTGACCATATTTTATTTTTCAACAAACGTATTCAGTGAAATATGGTCAATATTGTATACAAAGGGCTGAATAGGACTGTGGTGGTATTCCATATAAAGAATTGATTATATAATTTTTAGAGCTAATTAAATATAAATGGTAACTGAATTTATGGAGCGCTGTTCAAGCGATACTAATCACTCACAGTGCTTTACACTAGAGCCGCGTTCACCCAATTGCTGAATGGTGTGCAACTTGAAGTTAAGTGCCTTGCCCAGGGGTACATCGACATGTGGATGAGGAAGATGCAGCCAATATACTTCTTAGACAACTGGCTTCCTGAGTTTGACAGGTTATTTAGACACAACGACACACTGAGTATGGCTGTGGAATCATTATTACTTTATCCTCTGACTTGTTGTTCACTCCTTTTTACATTGAAACACAACATCCTCAAGAACATGCTGGGTTCTGGCCTTGTCGCTACCATGTGCTTTGGTTCTCCATTCTCTGGGAAGCAACGCCGGAGGCCACTGCTTTAGTAACGTAAGCCAAGCTTATATAGTGGCTAAACTCCATAATCATTTGGTGTGATTCTTAATAAAATGCTGTTTTACAGCAAGCACCCTATAAAAGGGATCCAGTCCAAGTAAGACACTGACTACTCACAAACGCACAATACAAACCCAGGAAGGAAACAAAAACAGAATAAAAATTTAAAAATTGGCACTACACCTTTAAACTACCTTATATTGTCAGATTGGGAATTTACTTCAGCCCTGAAAGCAAAAATATCCCTCCAAGAAAAAAACTCTAATAAAAAGTGACATTAACAGAAATGTGCCATGGAATTGGATCTGGCTTTATAAGCTGACTGTGGCCGCCGCTCACCGGGTCACGGTGATGAAATGGATCCCTGCTCCCCACCTCTCCCCCGGTGGTGGAAGCTGAGCGGACTGAGGGCTGCAGAGCCACGGCTGAGGGAATCCCAGCCCACACGGAATCAGAACCCCCCTCTCCTTCAAACACTGCTCTCACGGCGCTTCCTGTTAAGCTCATCGGTACCGCTAAGGACTGAACGTGTGCTAGAAAATAAGGAGCTGTATTCTAATAAGCATGTTTCCAATCCCCAAAACAGCAAAGCCCGCAGCAGGAAGCAATAAAACGCGGAGACAAAGGCGGCGAACAAAGGCGCGACGCGGAGCTTAAATGCGCAAATACGCACAATTTACCTGAGCGGCTGGTCAAGATGAACAAGTGTTGGATGGTGACCCTTGTTCTTCTTCCTCGGATGCTGCTGCTGCTGCTGCTTCTTCTTCTGCTCTCCGATCCGTGGTCCTCCTCAGCTTCCTCCTCAGCCAGACCCCTTCCTCATGCTCTCTCTCTCTCTCTCTCTCTCTCTCTCTCTCTCTCTCTCTCTCTCTCTCTCTCTCTCTCTCTCTCTCTCTTCTCTCTCTCTCTCTCTCTCTCTCTCTCTCTCTCTCTCTCTCTCTCTCTCTCACTCACTCACTCACTCTCTCTCTCTAAAGGATGCTGGGAACGTGACGAGTGTACCGGATTCATTACTGCAGTCGGTCCCTGCAGCCCATTGGCTCATCGATTCTTAGGGGATTCCATAAATTGACGTCTAAAACTCCGAACTTCTTGGTATTTTGTTGGGATTTTATGCGATCGACCAACACAACGTAGTGCATTGTTGTGAGGTGAAAGGGAAAACTGTTTTTAAAACAAATTTAAATCTGAAAAGTGTGTCTGGTGGTTTCGTCTACCCTGAGTCAATACGTTGCACAACCGCCCTTCAGTGCAGCGATAGGGTTATAGGATTATCTATTTTTGATTCTTCTTCTTTTTTTTGTTTGTTTTGTTGTTTTTTTAAACTGCTCAAACTCAGTCCGTTATGATTGGGAGCAGGAAGTGACTTTGCACTTTGACTAGGCCACTTTATGACAAAAATATGTGGTTCTGAAGCATTTTCTATGGTGGCTGTACATTTAGGGTTATTGTCCTGTCGGAGTCTCAGGTCGTTTCCAGCCTGAACAGAATTTCTTCCAGGATTCTCCCTGATTCAGGTGCATCCTTCTTTACTATAAACTCTGCCTACCATCTGTCTTTGCTTGTAAAAGATAATTATAACCACCTTATCCCCCACACATTTATCATTCCGGCTCTCCAGACCAAATGGCTTTGGTCTCATTTTACCACAGCATCTTCTTCCACATGTTCACTGAATCCATACATGACTTGTTAAAATGTGGAGATTGTTGAGGACCCAAAATGCTGGCAAAAGTGAAGTTGTTTATATTGAAATATAAATATTAAATATAGGGGGAAAAAATCCAGAACTTAATTGACACAAAACTATGAAAAAAATGTAAAAAAGAAACCACACGAACAGCAGAAGCTTCCAACAAGGACTGAAAGAAAGTGGCAGACCGACAGAAAAACCAAGCAGCAGTACAGGATCATGTCACACAGGACCTTTTCTTTTCACTCCACATAGCTTTACTCTTGCTATCCTTCCTTTAAGACCAAATGAACTAAAACTTATTTTGTTGACATATTCTCCCACCTGAGATCTGGACCTCTGCAGCTCCTCCAGAGTAAACATGGCCTGAGTTTAGGTGGACTGGCATGTCTTGGTATCTGTGGTCAGGGCTTTACCTCTGCTAAACCAAATGCTGGTAATGCTGGTAACTCTGTAACAAATCAGTGATCTGCTTAACACAGCATGTATTTTTCAATGACTTCATCGTCATTACCTCTATATGTGCAAATGACGGATTGAACCGAGCTCTATGAGGTGCTCAAGATGTGGGATGCTGTTTAAAACCTAACGCTGCTTTAAACTTCTCCACAACGTTCTTCCAAGCCCATCTGCTGGGTTCCTTGGTCTGCATGACGCGGTTTGTTTTCATGTTTTTCAAGGCTTTAGTTGTCTTAATTAAGCTGATTTTCGGCTCAGAGCTATGGAGGACCAAGTTTTCCATAATTAAAAATAAATACAGAAATAAATAAATGCTCAATAAATAAATATGCATACAATTATGTGCCACCAAAAATATAATAAACAAATAAATGTAGGTAGAAAATAAATTATACAGTAAGACAAAATGTATATATCTCCTTTAATTAGCCACTTTATTTATTAATTACTTATTTTTTTAAGTATTTATTTATGTGCATGTTATAATATTTTTGTCTGTTTTATTCTTTCTTTGTATTTTTTTGCCCTATTTATTTCTCCGATGCTATTTATTTCTGCCTGTCCTTTTTACATTTCTGTTTGTCCTTTTTACATTTCTGTCTGTCCTTTTTACATTTCTGTTTGTTGTTTTTACATTTCTGTCTGTCCTTTTTACATTTCTGTTTCTCATTTTTACATTTCTGTCTGTCCTTTTTACATTTCTGTTTGTCGTTTTTACATTTCTGTCTCTCCTTTTTACATTTCTGTTTGCCGTTTTTACATTTCTGTCTCTCGTTTTTACATTTCTGTCTGTCCCTTTTACATTTCTGTATGCATTTCTGCCTCATTATGCAAATGAGGAGGGGCTGTGTCTTAAGGGCTCAACTTCTTCCCATTGGTTGGTTAGCATTTTACTGCGTCGGTCGAATCTACATGGCTTTTCCCCGCACTAAAGAATTGTTTAGTAATTTCAAACTCAGCAGTCAGACGTTCAGTGTCCGACCTCTTAAGGAAAGCTGCTAATAGACTGGAAGAATTAGAACGCTGTAAATTTGGGATCTGAAATGTTTTTCGGTGGTTTCAGATTCGGCTTTCCAGATCAATAACTCATCGGCGGATGATTTATTCTACAAAACAGACACCTCTCCGCAACCACCGCAAGGCAGACACTGAGCTACAACCGCAGTTTCCTCAAAACGAGTCTTAGTCCGTGGGCCAGAATCTGTGGGACGTCTCCTTAAAAAGTTTCGTATGAACTGTCAGACGGCAACTTTCTTGCACTTGGATAAGTTGCTACACATAGCAGTGATCTCAAAACACCAATGTTCCCACGTTTTCACTTGTACATTAATAAGTTGTTGCTGATAAAAAATCTAAACAGTTGCGCTCCGGTCCGAGAGGTCACGTGATTCGATTTTTGCTGCTCAGCCAATCAGATCGCTGTATTGTCAGCTGAGTGCGTTCAATCTGTAAGGTGTTTTAAACATTTGTTTCCAGACGAAGAAAGCCCAATAATAGTATTTTCTGGCGCCAGTTGGCAAAGATCTTGATGGCAAGGGAAAAGAAATAGCCCAGACCATCCATCATCCATTTTCTAACACGCTTATCCCTGCTGGGTTCGGATCGGTGCCGATCTCCAGCTGTCAATGGGCGAGAGGCGGGGTAGACCCTGGACAGGTCGGCAGTCCATCGCAGGGTAGAAATAGCCCAGACTTTTGATCGTAAGGGATTGCTATGTCGGTTAAAACTCGATTGATCACTCAATATAACACGTTATGAGAAAGTAAACGGCTCTGTTTACTGTCACAAAAATATTAGCTTTGTTATTAGATTGTCGCATGTCTGTCTGCTTAAACCAAAAATCCACCTTCATGAGTCCATCACAGCTGTCTACTTGTTCGTCTTTTTTCTTTTTCTTTTTTGGTAGCTAGACCTGCATGAATAGATCATATAAAGCGGATTTCACGTGTGATCAAATAAACACTGAATAAAGGTTCAGCCAAAATTATCAGATTTAATAAGATTTTAATTCAACCAAGAACCATATAGAGATATTAACTATATTAAGAAAACGAGATATGTCGATTTTAAAAACAGAACAATGTATTAGGAGTTTAAAAAAATCAATTTCATTTTATTAGAATGTGATGTTTAAAAATATTTAGACTTCACAAAGCTGAAGGTTAAAACTTTTATTGATTTCAAACACTCTCCCGACGCAGGGGATCCAAATTCTGCCGGGGATAAGTCGTTTGGCTGTGCTATCCTAGCGCAGCAGGTCTTGGTGATATCACAGCAAAATGAGCAAAAGTCTGGGCTATTTCTACCCTGTGATGGACTGCCGACCTGTCCAGTTTATACCCCGCCTCTCGCCCATTGACAGCTGGAGATCGGCACCGATCCGAACCCAGCAGGGATAAGCGTGTTAGAAAATGGATGATGGATGGTCTGGGCTATTTCTTTTCCCTTGCCATCAAGATCTTTGCCAACTGGCGCCAGAAAATACTATTATTGGGCTTTCTTCGTCTGGAAACAAATGTTTAAAACACCTTACAGATTGAACGCACTCAGCTGACAATACAGCGATCTGATTGGCTGAGCAGCAAAAATCGAATCACGTGACCTCTCGGACCGGAGCGCAACTGTTTAGATTTTTTATCAGCAACAACTTATTAATGTACAAGTGAAAACGTGGGAACATTGGTGTTTTGAGATCACTGCTATGTGTAGCAACTTATCCAAGTGCAAGAAAGTTGCCGTCTGACAGTTCATACGAAACTTTTTAAGGAGACGTCCCACAGATTCTGGCCCACGGACTAAGACTCGTTTTGAGGAAACTGCGGTTGTAGCTCAGTGTCTGCCTTGCGGTGGTTGCGGAGAGGTGTCTGTTTTGTAGAATAAATCATCCGCCGATGAGTTATTGATCTGGAAAGCCGAATCTGAAACCACCGAAAAACATTTCAGATCCCAAATTTACAGCGTTCTAATTCTTCCAGTCTATTAGCAGCTTTCCTTAAGAGGTCGGACACTGAACGTCTGCCTGCTGAGTTTGAAATTACTAAACAATTCTTTAGTGCGGGGAAAAGCCATGTAGATTCGACCGACGCAGTAAAATGCTAACCAACCAATGGGAAGAAGTTGAGCCCTTAAGACACAGCCCCTCCTCATTTGCATAATGAGGCAGAAATGCATACAGAAATGTAAAAGGGACAGACAGAAATGTAAAAACGAGAGACAGAAATGTAAAAACGGCAAACAGAAATGTAAAAAGGAGAGACAGAAATGTAAAAACGACAAACAGAAATGTAAAAAGGACAGACAGAAATGTAAAAATGAGAAACAGAAATGTAAAAAGGACAGACAGAAATGTAAAAACAACAAACAGAAATGTAAAAAGGACAGACAGAAATGTAAAAACAACAAACAGAAATGTAAAAAGGACAAACAGAAATGTAAAAAGGACAGGCAGAAATAAATAGCATCGGAGAAATAAATAGGGCAAAAAAATACAAAGAAAGAATAAAACAGACAAAAATATTATAACATGCACATAAATAAATACTTAAAAAATAAGTAATTAATAAATAAAGTGGCTAATTAAAGGAGATATATACATTTTGTCTTACTGTATAATTTATTTTCTACCTACATTTATTTGTTTATTATATTTTTGGTGGCACATAATTGTATGCATATTTATTTATTGAGCATTTATTTATTTCTGTATTTATTTTTAATTATGGAAGACTTGGTCCTCCATACAGAGCTAGTGGAAACACGACATTTAAAATCAGGACACTGCATTGGACCAACGAAACAAAAGTTATGTAAATGTAGGCATTATGAAAAGTATGTTTAATGGCTGCTTAAAGGGAGATTTTTTTTCAAACTTCTTATCTGAGCCGGAAAAGGGTAGAGTGTATCTTAGGGTCTTGTTCATGAATGAGGGGAAGATGTAGCAGGAGATCGACAGGAGGATTGGTGCAGCGTCTGCTGTGAAGCGGGCGCTGTACCGATCCGTTGTGGTGAAGAGAGAGCTGAGCCAAAAGGCAAAGCTCTCGATTTACCGGTCGATCTACGTTCCTACCCTCATCTATGGTCACGAGCTTTGGGTCGTGACTGAAAGAATGAGATCCCAGATACAAGCGGCTGAAATGAGTTTTCTCCGTAGTGTGTCTGGGCTCTCCCTTAGAGATAGGGTGAGGAGCTCAGTCATCCGGGGAGGACTCAGAGTAGAGCCGCTGCTCCTCCACGTCGAGAGGAGCCAGTTGAGGTGGCTCGGGCATCTGGTCAGGATGCCTCCTGGACGCCTCCCTGGTTAGGTGTTCCGGGCACGTCCCACCGGGAGGAGGACCAGGGGAAGACCCAGGACACACTGGAGGGACTATGTCTCCCGGCTGGCCTGGGAACGCCTTGGGATTCCTCCTGAGGAGCTGGCCCAAGTGGCCGGGGAGAGGGACGTCTGGGCCTCCCTACTGAAGCTGCTGCCCCCACGACCCGACCCCGGATAAGAGGAAGACGATGGATGGATGGACAGTCTGACAATCAAGCCTCATTGGATCGCTTATTCTAATTTAGTGGATATGACTGTATAATTCAATTCAGTTTAATTCCATTTTATTTATCTAGCTCCAATTCACAACACATATAATTTCTTTACAAAGTTCAGCCAGTGAGATCAGACAGGTGGCCCAAATTTAAGGCAGAGAGCGTAGAGCCACAGTGGACAGTCGTCTGTACTGTCGACGGCCTTGCAGCAATCCCTCATACTGAGCATGCATGAAGCGACGGTGGGGAGGAAAATTCCCCTTTAACAGGGAGGATATTAAAAAGAAATTGTCATGGTGGTGACAGCGTTATGCTGTGGGGCGGCTTTTCTTTAACAAAGACTGAGAAACTGGTCAAGCTTGATGATTTTGAAAATGACATATTTCAATATTGTAATGAAGTACATTAGACCTGCTCGTTGCGAGGCGGTAAAATCCTGACTATCGTTCCTGGCAGATAATCAGAAACTAAGGTGTAGCTCGACACTGTGTAAAGATGGGTGTTAACTAAGATCTCCTGATCATCAGGAGCGGAAACGTCAGGTTGTTTCTAAACGTCTAAACAAGCCAGCAGATGATCACGGTAACCCATGGATGCCTGATGGTGAAGCAACCTGGTGGGCAAATAAAATGTTGGAGGAATCCGTCGAGCTCAGAGCAGCAGATGTAAATATTTGATGGCGGCGCTCAGACAGGAAAAGGGAACAAGTGGACCTGCTGCTGTCACTGATGTAACCCGTCGTAACATCATCACTGTGGTCCGTTTTTAACAAGGAGGTTTCAAAGTATGGATTTTTTTCCCCTTAATATCTGTAGTTTTGCAGCCCGACTAACAGGACTCGCAGAGCCTAGTCATGACAGAAGTCTTACAAACACAAAGGGAAACTGAGGGAAGCAATCTGGGGTTTTTTGTTGCAGCTAGTTATGCATTAATAAGAAGGATGAGTCCAGCTCTCCCAGCTCTCTGGATGCTAACGGATGAACAAATGCTGCAAATTGTGACTAATTAATTCCAGTTTTTTACACAGCACTGCAGCAGAGGGCTCCTCGTCAGCGGGAATATGGTTATTCATAAACTCATGCATTGTATATTTTCTGCTGATTCATTCCGGCTTCAACCTTTTCTTTTTGTTGCTCGTTTTGCTTTGGATCGGTGGAACAGCTGTTGCTCCTCTTTGTCTCTGGGGGAAAAAAAACAAAAAAAAACAAGAACAGACAACCCCAAAGAGCAATACCTATGTCGTCACCCGGTCACTGCAGGATGCATCCGCAGGAGGAAGCTGAACAAAACTGAGTGACACCACGGAGCAGCCTCAGACAGCGCGGCACTCTCTCTCTCTCCAAATTACATTAAGCCAAACAGAGCAATCTTAGAAAAACAAAATGGCACAAAGAGGCTGGCTGTGATTTAGCCGGTATGGCTCCCCAGATAGGGTGATGTTCCGTCTGGGGCGGCGGGACAAGCACTCGTTTCAATATTAAGCCAATCAGAACAGGGCACTCTGAGCTAAGTGGAAGTCCAAGAGGACATACGGAAGCCCGCCGCGGCTGGCTGGTGACGCTTATCTGTTGTCTGATTCAGTTTCCACTTCAGTGCTAAACTACAGGTGTAGTTTATTGTTTTTAGGGAGTCTGGACTGAACATCTAAAGTACTTTGACCAATCAGCACTGACCTGGACTACTCTGGTTGCAGTCTCTAGGAGTGCATACAATTTGAATGTAGTCTCTCCAGGAGCTGCGTAGACACCTTTATATTCCTTTTGGGTCATATTTTTCAAGCCGGCTCAGTTTTCTCTGTTACGTTTTTTGAACGATTACGTCACAGTATTAGCAGCGGAACTGTTTCCAGCTTCAAGGCGTTATTTCTCGGAGCGATTTCGTAATCCAAGCTCAAGGATGCCGAAGCTATGAGTGGATGAGTCAAAATGGTCGGTTGTTCATTACACCCCCCCAGCATACTACAAAAGATTGCTGAATGGGGTGCAACCTGGAGGGGAGCGGAATCTGAAGTGCCTTCCTTAGATTTAAAGAGACAGCACCGAAAGGAGTTGGTCTCAGATGCACCTCTCAATGGGGGGGGGGGGAGGGGGGGGGGGGGGGGTAAATAATGAGCAATTACAGTTCCACTTCACTAGACCACAACTGAATGATTTTAAGTGCGAGACGTGATATTATATTGAGATGTTGCTTTAATATTTCCACCATCTATTTAGTGAAATGCACCTCTCAACATGATGCTGCCACCTCCGTACTTTACAGCTGGGATGGTGTTCTCATGCTTGCCAGCTTTACCCCCTTTTCCTCCAGATGTGACAGTGGTCACTAGGGCCAAACACTTCAGTTTTGGTCGCATCAAATCAAAAGCCATGTCTCCCAAAAACTGAGGATCTGTTTGCATTTGCAAACTCCAGCCTGGCTATTTATTTTATTTGTTAAAGCTTTCTTTTGAATTTCCTTGGATGTCTTTTGAAGGAGGCATAGAACTTGAGCGGTTACCTTAAAAACAAGCATCCACAGCTGGTTTTTAAATGTTTTATAACTTAAATGTGGTTTTATATATGTGTTGAATTGACGCAGAATGAACAGTATAAAGCGATGAATCACTTGGGCTATCCCAAACTGCACAGCTTCAGAACTAACTGTAATCTTACCGACAACGCGATCAAGACCTTTTAGAGAGATGCAGTATAGTCTGGAAATATATATATATATATATATATATATATATATATATATATATATATATATATATATATATATATATACACACAGATATATATGGTTTGGTGTGACATATGATGGCTACGAAATAAACACGTGTCATTGTGGCCCTTAAGTAATCGGCTGATTAGCAGCTCCTTTAGTGATCTACAGCAGCCTTGTGGACCAGAACTCAGAGAGGTATTGGTCCGCCGTCTCTGTCCATCCATTGGAGCTAAACCACTGTGACTCAGCAGAAAGGTCCTCATGTCAAACGCCGGCAGGGCAGCCAAGGAGCAAAGGGAACAGACTCATATTTAATTCATGGGATGCATCGAAACGTTAGGTTCCCCAATAGGCCGAGGAGCTCCTGGCAGCTTGGAGTCAGGAGGAAGGATGGGGGTCCGCTCAACCCACCAGGAAAAGAACAGCCGGGGAACCACTGCACAAGACAGGAGGTGGCTGCTTAGGCTGTTTTAATGTCAGTGGATATTTACTGCCAGCGGGTGGGCTGTCACGTCCTGCAGGGCCACAGCTGCAGTTCCCATAGGAAAGCTCCATCTAAAGGGGGCTGCTGAGGCATAATGAAGCCGAGCAGGCGGATAAATGGATGCAGCGGACACCACAGTCAAATCTACTTCCCCTCCGGGAACCGTCTGTTTGGAATCTTCTCTACAGTCAGAACCAGACGGCTTTTTTACGTATGAATAGGTTCATCCAAATAAACTCGACAATGCTTTGTAAAAGTATTTACACCCTTTGTATTTTATTATTTTTTTTGTTGTTTACGACCTCTCCCTGACAGACCGTGTTGGAGCTGGGCTCAACTGCAGATAGCAGTCTGCAGGGAGGCACAGAGCGGCAGAGACGTCTGTCCAGTCTTCGTCCAGACGGGAATGAGTTTTAAGAGATTGCCCGCCTCCCAGGATTCTAAGGTGAAAAGCAGAAGTTCCCACAATTGGCCACCAGCGAACAGTGCTAGGATGAATGGGAGAACCATTTAAAAAGCACTCATATTTAGTAATAATGACCATATTTAGAATTACCCATTATAATTTTCAACTTTATCGTTTTTTATGTACTTAGTTACGTTTTGATTTTTTTGTCTGTTTTATTCTTCCTTTGTATATTCTTACCATATTTCTGCCTGTCCTTTTCCCATTTCTGTATGCATTTCTGCTTGATGATAAAAATGAGGAGGGGACAACTTCTGCTACCCTTATTAGCTTTGTTATTTTGCTGGTACCCCATACTGTATAATTCTATTATACATTATAATACTTCACAATCAACTGTAACTTTGAGTTGGTCTGCAACATCAAACCCCAATGGAAGACTGTGGTTGTAATGTGAAAAAGTTCCTGGGGTGTAAATACTTTTGTAAGGTCTGTGACACCCATAGATCCACCAACTCTGGCTCCACACATCATTAACATTTGCTGGTAAAGACAAAATCTCAGATAAAAGCTCATCACAGAAAACATCTTTATTTTGAGAAGTCAGGGAAATGATAAATATCAACAGCCGATTAACAAAGTTTTGGAAAACACTTTAATCAGCTTGTTACACATTTAGTTACTAAAAACTAAAACCAAGAGCCCTTATTGTTGTTCTTGCACATTATCATGTGCTTTGATTTTTACAAAGAATCTTATTCAGTTACTGGCTGGCATAAAACATTTACTGCTCCTCTTCTTTATTGAAAAGAAGTAGTAAACGGAGTAAACGGACCAACCAGAACTAACTTGAGGATTTAGAGAGCTGTTAAAATAATCTTATGACCTTAAATGTCACAACATGTTTTTGAAGCAATTTTCATGGATTTAAAGTAGACTGAACAAGTTTAGAAGAAGAAAAAGAACAACTCAAACAGCAAGAAGATGCCGGAAAAGTGACAGCAGCTTTAACTTGCAAAATCTGAGCTAAGGTCTGTTTAAAACTATATATATATATATATATATATATATATATATATATATATATATATATATATATATATATATATATATATATATATATATATATATATTTTTTTTTTTTTTTTATTAAATCCTTTTTTTCAAAGCTCAGTTTCATTTCAGCAAGAGCACCTAACCAACCTCAGGTGGAATTTATGGTAGAGAGAAACTGCAGCTCCAGCGAAGCTGTACCTTACAGCTCAATGTTTGTTTTGCGGTTTACGCAATTCGAAACGTACAAAATTATTAGCGTTAAAGACAGAAGAAATTTGGCAGAAGCACCAGTAAGATTATACCCACTCAACCTCAACTCATGGTGGGAAATCCTTATTTTGCCACATGCTCAGCTAAATAAGTCAATGTGTGACTTATTTTTGAATGACAAGTGATTTGTTGTCCTCTAGTGGCTGTTAGAAGACATTTAAAGATAAATCAGAGTATTTATCTGCTGCTGTTAATTAAACAGCAGCTGACGACAAACCAATGCAGTGTCTGTTCTTTCATCCCACATCTTTACTATTGTGGTGTTTTTCTATATGCGAACCGTTGATAGTGTGAATGAGATTTGTCTACCTGGACCCTGAAGACATTAGGCATGTCATTGAATACGTAACGTTAGGGTGGTTGGAAACCACCATAATATCAGTGACTTGTCTCAGCAAAATCAGTACAACAGCTCCAGAGCTGACGCATTAAGTACTCCTTCACTAAAGTAGTAGGAGTTGATTATTATTATTATTGAGAACTAGAAACAGATCTCAAGAGTGTAAACCATGGTGAAAAGCAACTCTTGCGGCTGGCACACAGCTATCAGGAACAGAACATTTTGACTCTTATTATTATAGCCTCATTGTGCGAACGTTATGCTTTGGCTTCACACCTTCTTCTGTATTTTCGTTTTGTCACCCACATGGGTGGTATAGCTACTGTAGCCTATTTGTGTTGTTTCCTGCCAATAAAGATTTCTCTCCGTTTATGAGAATCTTTTTAGAAACGTCAAATAGACGGTTTTTGCTTGGACGGGGCCCAAGAAGAATCCATCGATACATCGCCATTGTCCTCTCCCTATTCCCTCAAACGGCACACTGGTGCTGCACTGTAAGCAGCAGTGATGGCCGCATCAGCAGTGTTTCTGATAGATCCCCCTAAGTCCAGCAGTCCAGCCTTATGCTGGCTTTGAGCATCGTCCTACGAGTAACCCTTTAAAGAGGGTAAAATGAAAATCCCACAGCGATAGGTCATTTAAAATTAAAGCATTTAAAATATTTTCACTAAGTTGTGAAGTTAGCCTTTGCTAGCATTTTTATTTTCCCTTCCGTCATTCCGTTCTTAACGAAAGCAAAACATATCTTTAAGCTTACGAAAAGCCATAATTGCTTTTTCACGATTTATGAAAAAGCTTTATTAAAACTCCCTCAAACTATTAACAGCCACCTACTTAATTTCACTGTTGTCTTTAAGCTATGACGCAGGAATCCGACTTTTTGGGTGGTGGTGAGGTAGGTGCCAAAGAAACGCTGGGTTGGTAAGCAGGTCTGGTTTGGTACGGGGAAGAGGTTGTGCTGGGCTGATATGATGAGGAGCTGGATCGGTATGACAATGTGCTGGGCTGATTTAATGAGGAGCTGGGTTGATACGATGCTGTGCTGGGTTGATACGATGCTGTGCTGGGTTGATACGATGCTGTGCTGGGTTGATACGATGCTGTGCTGGGCTGATATGATGAGGAGCTGGAACGATACGACAATGTGCTGGGCTGATTTAATGAGGAGCTGGGTCGATACACATGCTGTTTAGGTGCAGGCACTGGGTTCGGCTGCTGCACCGGCACCGGTGTTCCACTAACTAGTAGCTGTTTGGCCTTGTACTGCAGCAGGTACTCGGGATAGATCTGGTGCTTCTCAAACACAACAAATATGGAAGGCGTTGTGACGTCGTTGACGCAGCTGTCGTAGAAGTTTATGTCTCCGCCGTCTTTGGAAGGAGGCCGGACGTAGCTGGACTCCCCCTTAGTGTAGCTGCCCACAAGAACACGGTTGATGAACATGCTTTTGACGTCAGAGTCGCCGGTGTAACTGTGAGAGTATTTAGCGTCACGGGCAAAGTAGCTTCCTGGAATTGGAAACGAAACGATCACTGACTAAACAGAACATGCATCAACGTTTGTGGTTGAAAAGTAAAGCTCAAAACACCAAAGACCCAAAAACGGAAATTGTTTCCAGGGACTTCACTTCTGTATAGCTACAGTCCGGTAAAAGTGTTTTTAAAAGAAATGCAAGGTGCAGTTTTAAAATCATGATTTGCTTTAGTCAGGAGGAAAAACATTCCAGGCCAACCTGACCGTGTGAAAAAAGCCAAACATCCCCGTTGTTATATTAGCTAGCATGACCTCATTTCATTGTTTGTTTCACACCAACCCCACCAGGGGCCCGTTCTTCGTACGTTGCTTAGCACATCCGAGATCGAATGAGACATCCAAGATGATTTCATCCGGCTAATCATGATCCGGCTAATTGGGTTCTTCCAACACACCTGTTGTTTATGATTAGTATGGCTGGATTGAGTTATCTGAGACAACTGCGCGTTCATGCGTTTGTTTAAAAGGGGAAATGTATTGATAGTAGAAACATTGATCAGCAGCGCTGCTATTGGCTGTTCAGCATGGCCAAAGAACGCCCACAGTTTTTCTCCTGAGCAGAACACAAGCTCTTAAAGGAAGGTTATGTTGAATTTGAGTCATTAATTAAATCAAAGTCTGCTAAAGCCAGGAGAGATGGCTGACAAAAAGCAGCAGACAAATTAATGCGTAAATACTGTCCATGGTAGATGTTTCTGTCACTTTCTACAATATGAATGGTTGCATTTTAATAATCTCATATTTACTTTGTTCTTTTATGTCAGAGCCTCCACGGGACCCACTAGAACATGGGGACAAGTAGGAGTGAAGTACAAGAATATTCTACAAAATGGTAGCCTTAGCTATTATACTTTATTTTAAAAAGGCACTTGTTATGGCAACAGATCAAATATCAGTGTCATTCCTTAGATACTGGAAGTAAAGGACGCGTGCAAACTGGGAATTTTAACAAAAAATTCTTTATCTATAAATTTCTTTTTCTTTTCCAAGTCATCCAGAGTTTACACGGTCAAAAACTGTATTGCTCCGTGTCTAGATAATCCATCCATAGTTTTTTCTAATACAATATACGCCTCGACAGGAAGCAAGCCTTTCAAAGTAAAACTAAACTTCACAATAAAATCTTCTTACTGAATATGATAAAAATAAAAAGCAAACCATCATACAAATAACTTAAATATTTTCTATTTATGGCTCTAACACCACTTCTTCCTCTTTAAAAGCCACTGTTAAATGATGTGTTTGTCTGTTTATAACAGCCACCAAGAAAAATCTCTCTACAATTACACTGCGCTAAAGGATCCTGTCTATTGCGCAATACGCGATTAATTCGAAAACTCTAAAATTATTCTTGCTCCTTCCACAAATGGTTGCCGTTGTAAAAATGGACATGGCTACGACAGACTTCCCTATCTCCTCCGCTTATAAAGCTGCGATCTAATCCTGTTTACATGAAATAAACTTGCTCTCGAGCAGGTTTAAGCTTGCGCACATGTTGCTATGACAACATATCCAGAATGAGTTTCGAAGAACCAAACGATCCAAGATCATGCCAAATCGTCAACAATCAAATCCAGCTAACTGAGTTAGCGACGTACGAAGAACGGGCCCCTGGAGCGTTAGCTGCTAAAAGGTTACATCTTGTTTCAACCAAACCAAAGCACAGGGGTTCTAGTCAACGTTCAAGTAGAATTTATGTTTACTTTTGTGATGGTAGGACAGAAACATTTCTTCCTGGTATTTCTAAACAGCTGCTTGGGATGCAGACAGCATTGAGTTGTTGTTACCTGGTGAACCAAAGATGCCACTCTTTTCCGTTAGGCTTTAACAATGAGTTATAAGGAATTTTTAGCATGTTTTCTGTAATGGCATCTTTCCACTGAGATAAAAAAAATCTCCTAGACATTTAGATCAATTAAAGACAATTAAGTACCAATCAAAAAATGCTTAAGTATCTTTAACATTAAAACAGCTGTCAGGGGTGTTTTTGAGGTATTTTTTGATAAATACATTTATCAATATGTGATTACGCTAAAGATGCCCTGAACTAGCCTCTGAAACTCACCTTTGCCATAAGCTGTTCCATTAACACCACAGATCCTCCAGTCAAAGTTGTTCAGGCAAATGGCATCCACATGTTTAGAGTTGGTGCCATGAAAAAGTTGTTTTTCTTCCACCTCACGTCCACCGTTGTTGTTCTTCATCTGATTCTTTTGCCTTCAGGTAAAAAAAGGTTGCAAAGGAATGACCTTTAAAGAGATGTTTACAGTGCTAACACACTAAGCTGGTGTTGCCAAGCTTCGCCGTGAAGGGTGAATAAGCAATAATGCTAAGTGTTGCCGATGGTACAAAAAGAGTTACTAAGTGATATCTATGAAGTTTTATTCTTTTTGAAAATTCACAGAAGGAAAACAAATGCTCTGACAACTATGGAAAGCAAAGAATGTATTCAAATAAAATGAACCACCAATAAGAACCTATCCTAGTTTATAACCTGGGTCCACAGCATACATACCACTGAAAGACTTCCCAAAGCGCTTTGTTCTGAATCCTCTCTATCTTGATAATATCGAAGCCTCTCAGTGTTGTACAAAAAAGTGTTTCAAGCCTTTGAAACTCATCCGAAGTGCGCGGGAGGGCCACTTTCTACAATACACAGAAACAGGAACGTCACCATGACAAGTTCAATCTGTTGGCTGGAGCAGAAATATGAGCTCATTTTAACTTAATATGGAAACTGAAATAGAAGGTGAGCGAAGGATAGAGCAGAGATGGGGTCTTAAAGCCACAAATGCAAAAAGCTAATCAAAATTAAACAGATTCCATGGACTTTGTGAAAAACGGTATTGTAGAGTGTCCTTCCAACGTCATTAGTATCTGGACAATATGGTAAAAGCATAAACAAATATAACTTACTTATATCTAGTTAACCCAAAGCTTTGACTTTACCTCTCAAAGCTCCAGCCACCTTATTTCTCATCTTGCCATGTTTGTTGTCAATTTGAAGAATACACGTTGTGCAGGTTCTAAGTTTTGGGAACATAAAGTCTGGTCACCTTTCAACTATATCATAAACTTTTGATGTGTTCATGTTCTGAATAGTGCATGTGTATTTGGATCAGAGGTGTGAAATTTAGCAGTCAACAGAGTCAGGTGTTGTGCAATCTAGCCATGAGAAAAAAAATCGAGACTGAGTTGTAGGCAAAAACATTTGAGACTGTTGCAGGCACACAGGGACTGCCCCTCACTCTAGGGGGGGGGGACCTTTCCTAATAAAGCTCACAAACACACCTTGTTTATCCTAAGGCAAATGGAGTCACTAGAACACCTGACAAAAAGTATGGAATCACTATTCCGAGAGGATGTTAAAGAAGGATCTAAGGCAAAAAAGAGAGCCACACATATGACACAAATCCTTTTTATTTAATAGATGCACATTCTAGCTCAACATACAACACAAACATAAAATGACATTGCTATAATTAATGGCATAGTGCTATTATATTTAAGTTTGTTAAAGGTCATTATAAGATAAAATAGGATGATATAAGATGGATAGATAATACATAACAGAGACCAAAAGAAAAAGCATTTTATGTTACGTTGTGCTACATTCATTGCATGTCAAGCTTTGAGAATGCTTTTGTTAGTCCCAATAACCAATAACTAATAGCCACTTGCAATTTATATTGATTATATCCCCCTTTTTGTTTGTTTGGGCCATCAGCTCCATCTTTGCCCTTGATTCATGAAGTAAATAGCACTAATGATATGTTGACGGCTGCAGGTCGTTTTTGTTTCTTTACACTTTTCTATCTTGTGGCTTTTTTACTAGAAACACAATCACATTGTCTACAGTGGAAAGTAATTTTTCTGTTTTCAGTTTATACAGTGAATATAAGAAAGATTACACACCCTAGTTTAAGTCCCAGATTAATGTGATGTACACAGAGCTAAATAATGTCTTTTTCCATCGACCTTTTCCATCTTTTGTTTGTCTTCTATCCTGTATTATTCAGCAGGAAAAGGAAATGAGCTGTTGGAGGTAAAAACTCAAAAAAATAAAAAGCTGTTGCATGAGTGTTTACACCTTTAAGATAATATTTTGGTGAACCACCTGTTCTAATGTAGTAAATGCGAGATACATGAGATGTGCTATGTAACTATGGCTGTATTCTGAAAAGTGTAACTAGTTACAATTTCTGGGGTTGTATTTTTCAAACTAAAAGCACATAACTACAAACAAACCTTTTAACTGTAGAAAATTCAAGAAGCAAACCATTACAACAGACAGTGAATGATCTGAGTTCCAACCTGTAAAGAGCATTAAACTCTTTCCGAGTACAACTGGCAGAACAATCATTTTAACTATTTTTGTAAATATACAACTGATGCATTAATCTCCATTTATAAATTCCATCTCTCAGGTGGCTTGGACAGGTGAAGATGGTGTAAGTGTCCCGTGAGGTGGGGCGTCTGCTTCCCAGGTTCTGGCAAAGCCATCGACCTGAGCCTGACTGAGCTTTCATGCAGCTTCTGATGAAGTGTTGTAGGCTAGAATACCATCCAGCATGGGTGAGAGCGAGGGTTCAGACCTGTCCTTGTCCATTGATGGTGCAGGCTCTGGCACCCTGAGGTCAACACTCTTGTGGCAGTACAGACTGCCCTCCATAACCACTAGATAAGATCGGGGTATGATCTGACGTTGACCGATGCCAAGTTTCAAACGCCCTGGGGTGTTTCCTGCCATGGGCTTCATCCTGAGAGTCAATGCAGTCTCCAACTTTGGCGAATCCCTTACAGAGACCGGTTCTAAGACTTTGCAAATGGTTGCCAGTATGGATTGGGTACCGAAACGCGGTATCCTTACGGACCGACGTGCTTCAGCCTTATTGGTTCCCTTAACGGTATTTTTAAGGTCGCACAAAATTTTTCAAGGAGGCTCCAACCCAAACAAAATTGTTTTGCTGATCTTCTCCTCCTTAAGAAACATGCTGATGGGAATGGTGGGAGGGGCTAACGTTCTGCTCTCACATGCTCGCCTATCTTACGATCATCAACACTGTTGCCAAATACTTAGCAACTTTTCAGACCCCGCTAGCCAACATTTTATTCAAAAGCGACAAGCAATGAATCTAGCAAATACATTTTTTTTTATTCCTCTCTCCAACAACACATATTACTCAAGATATAGTGTTTTGGCCTTTTTATAAAATTTATTTATATAATTATATAATTTTACTGTTCTACTTCTATAAAAATATTTATTTTGTTCTTTTATTTTGTTTGCTTTTGTTTCAAATGTTTAAGTGATGATTATTATTTTTTATACCCTTTTTTATTTAAAAAAGTATAGATAATGGTACAGAAAAAAACACTGGATCGATTAGATAAGGAGTATCGTTAAGAGTAGTAGTATCGATACACCTTTCACGATACCCATCCCTAGTTGCCAGTGACGCAATCTCTTGGTGAACTCCATTATCACTGAGGGCTTTAGCAGGAGTTCATCATAGGAATGGAGGTCTTGAGCCATGAGACGTTGTGCTGGGCTGCTGTCAAGTGTCTAGCGAAGAATAATAGTTCCACTCTGTCATGCACAGCCGGTGCAATAGGCTCTTTGTATCTTAATCGCCAACTAAGCCTTACCATTCGAGTGCCTTGGCGAGGCGGTCACACTGTTGGATTCCCATTCACAGGTAAAATCGCTTTTACCCGTCCTGCTGGCCCCCATCAAGCAACTTGGGACTTGTGTGTAATGACAGCGTCTGCTGACAGACTGATCCGAGAGCAGTTCAATTTTGCAGAAGTCAGAATAGTGGTCTGCAAAGAGGAGACGATCCTTGTTGCCTGTGAATTAAGACATCCATGCTGACAAACTGCATTGACCGGGTGGGCAATTCATATGAGAGCATTGGATTCCTTTTATTTATATTCATGGCTGTCAGGGTTCTCTGTATCTTGCTGCTCTAACTTTACTCCTCAGGTGTGTCTAGTTGGCTGAGGAGGCGTGGCCCACACCTGCAGCTCGTTGCAGGCGGCTTCCTCTGGCTTCTTAAGCAGAGCGCTGACAGATGGAAGACGCCAGAGCCTTAACCAGTCGTGGTACGACGTGGCCTCTGTCCCAACTCTCGGAAACCAGCTTGTGAGTTTTTTGCTCTTCGATTTTGACTAATTTTGGATCTCTCTGTGTTTGCCTCAGATTTTGGTGCTTGGATGCACTCACCTGTCTTGACGTCTCGTCCGAAGAAGCAGACCAGCGGAACCTGTCAGCTCAGGTTTTGCTCTGGCGCTCCCCTCATACTTCCTGGATGTTACCCAGCAAGGCCTGAGATCCCCTCTCCCGGGTTCTGTTGGTTCTGTGTTCACTCTGGTCAATCCATCTGTCAACCGTTGCCGATGAGGCTCGCTCAGGATCCCTCGCCAGTTACATCAGCCGTCCTCAGCCACTAGCCGCCTATCTCCAGCAGAGTAGAGTCATAGAGTTCTCCTGACGCTACTTCTCCCCGGTTAGGTCCGCCCAGCCCAATGGTAAGCAGCGCCACTTCTAGCAATTCTCCGGGTTCTCCTTTCAGAGTTACTCACTCCCTCTCTCTTGCAGACTCTCCAGCCGTGACGTTCTGACCCAGCCGAATCACCTGTAGTTTCGTCCGTAGATCTCCCTGTTTCCAAAATAAACATCTTAAAACTGTGCATTGCCTCCCGTTCGTATCTGCATGTGGACTCGTCACCTGAAAACCATGACAATGGCAGGTTGAGCATGCCCTCAAAAACTACTGCCTTCCTCATTGGGCCAATATAGGGTCTACATGGCATGCCATCTCGGTCATTGTGCGTTGATAAGGGGCTTCCTAATTACGGAAATCAGATGTTTATGATCGGTCTTGACCGTGACATTTCCTCCATGCAGGTAATGGTGGAACCTCTGGCAGGTGAAGACAATATGGAACCACTATAGAGGCACAGGTTGGCTTTCAAACATGAGAGAGCACCCGTTCCTCTTGCTGGAATCGCTCTAAACTGTGACAGGTCAGGTCACGTCATAGTAACAGAGCATTGGCATTGATGTGGCCAGTGACTTCGGCTCTGACACTAGTACGTTGTGCTTTGAAGCCATTGCCATGGGGTGCCTTTGTCCAGCAGGCTTTGCAATGGCTCACAGACGCCTGACAGGTATGACATGAGTATAGCCAAATAATAAGCAAAGCCTAACATTGTACTCGTTCTGCACCTGGCGGGTTTAGCATGATTATGATGCTTTTCACTTTCTCACGGTCAGGCTTCAATCCGTCAGCTGACCGGATGCGACTTTGAAGGCAGACCTCAGCCACCTTGAACTTGAGCCTTTTCAGGCTAAGAGGCAATTTTACGTTCCTGCGGTGCTCCATCAGCACCTATAGGTTGCTGTCATGGTCCGTCTCTGCCTCATCTTGAGAGTCTCTGCAGCCTACCTCCAAAATATCATCATCAACCCCTTTCACCCCGGCCAGGAGCTGATGTTTGCACTGTTAGACTTCTGGGGCCGCAGACACCCCAAAAGGCAGTCTGAGCCAACGTTTACAGGCCCAGGGAGTTCCGAAGGTGGTCAGAGGATTGTTCTCCAACACTGCAGGAAAGCATGCTTGGCATCAACCAACGTGAAAAGTCAGGCTAGTTGCAAATCCACTCGGTTGGCTCAGTGACGTCCATAATGTGGTATTCATCCAACTTCAACTTGACATCTGCTTTCATAGCAATAGGGACATTTTGAGGGGCTAGTTGTACAAGGGGAACTAATGGGTCCTCTTTAATGGGTCCACTATGTGGACATCCACAGGAAACATAAACTTTATAAGCCCAAGGTATTCCCAAGTGGAGCCTAACAGCAGGCTTTTGGTATGTCTTCACCACTTTGAATGACAACTGGGGCTTTTTTTTTTGCTCATGAACTACACACACCGTTTCGAAAATACCTACAGAGGACAACAAATCACCTGAGTATAGCTTCAACCAGGTGTTGCTGGAGTGCGGCGGTGCGTTGGCTGCCAGTTTCATTTTGTCTTTGTAGGATATTACTATACAAGTAGCTCCGAAGTTAAGCTAGCATTGTTGTGACTTTTAGTTGATGTAGCAAACCATCTCATGCAATTTTCCTGCATTGCTCCTATAGTTTTACGCACATAAATGTTTCTGTATCCTCAGATGAGTTGTCCACACAATAGAGCCTCGTCTCCATCTCTTTACTTTTCATGCAAATCCTCAGAAGGTGATCCAGTGTACCACATAATCTGCGGGACTTCCAAATGCAAGACAACATTCTTTATCCCTGGAGTAAACACTGCCACAGTATTTGATTGCATTGCTGGTCTCAGTGATTGGAGGTGGAACGCGGCGTTTCAATTTGCTCGATCAGTCGGTCTGAATCATTTGTGAGCGTGTTCGGCCTCTCGACACATTTTAAGTGCGGCAACAAGCATAAATGCATTTCTCTCTAACAGTTTGTGCCTTGTACTTTCATCTGTGATCCCCAGCACAATCTTAACCCCAAATTTCATCCCTCAACTGGCCATAACCACGTGTAGTTGCTTTCTCTCTTAATCAAGTGACAAAATCGTCCAATGATTCTGTTTACAATGCCCAAACGCATATCCCTCATATTTCACAATCTTAGCAGGCTTAAAACACTCCCCCAGCAGATCCGGTAAAGCTATTGGGTAGTAAAGGTGTCCACACTTAAAAGGTTGTTTTAGCATTTTTAGTTTCCATATTATTCCCTCTAACATATTTGTGTTTTCTAGTTAACTGATATAGGATATATGTGAAATTGATTTGAGACCACTTTAACCAGGTTGTGTTCATTTTTTATACCCACTGTAGTGTATTGTAAAGCAATTTGGCTATATGACATATATTAATGCTATCCAATAGCCAGAAGTTGCTTCTATTTTAATATTATGCTTTAATCACCCATTTCAGTATGTCAAATGGATTTGAATAAATTAAGATGGGGTGTGATATAGTTTTAGAAAATTCTATGCAATTAAATTATCAGTCAGATTTTCGGATTCCACAACTGTGCATCGCTGGAATATTAGAAAATTGGATTGTATTTCATTCAATTATTGCATTTTCATTTATTCCTCCAAGACATGCTGAACAAATAAACAAGAACTGAGTTTCACAGATAAGAATGCAGATATATATACACCATGGTGTTTAAGATGCAGAGCTTCTTGAATTGTGATTAGAGTTTTAACCGATCCTAGACACTGCCCCTGTGTATTTTGTGATTACGTCATGGTAAATTTCCCGTTAGCCCTTTTCATAAAATGAGAAAATCCTGTACTTTACATACATTTTAGTGTTTTGGCTTTTTTCCCCTCTGGGGCGACACGGTCAAGGACTGTTTTATACACAATCTAGTACAGTAAGCAGGCAGCTGATTTGGGATCAGTTAGTCAAGTTTAGGACCAGAAGATCCACAGTCTAAGATGGTGGGCAACCAATAAAAGAAAATCTGTAATCTGGCCAGGGCGTCATGTTGATTTTTGAAAAATATCACAACACCATAATCCATAATTCATTAAAATACTAGGCTCAAGGGAAAGTAAACTGTTAGACAATGGTGTAGATAGAAGGACTAGATAGAAGGCAATGCTTGGGTACAAAAAGCTGCTATGAGTTGATAAAGAAGCATATTGACCGGGAACCTCAACATTTGGTTCAAGGTTCTGGTGCATTTGTAAACCATCGGCATTAAGCCGCAGTTGTCCTTGCTTCACCATCTAAAAGTGATTTTCCAACAAAAACACGGTTGTTACAAGAGAAAAGAGGGAAAGATAAAATATTCACAGTGAGCTCTGGGTCCAGATGGAGAAGGAAGTGAAGAGTTCCGTAAAAGTGTAAAAGCATCTGACTTCATGGGGGAAATACAGCCAGGCTGCTGCTTCTCAACAAAGGAATATTTTGTTTTTAATGTGCAGCTACAGATTCTAAATGAAACTATGATTTCTTTAACTAAGTCGCACCCTGGTGCTACTGCGTCTTATTAAAACACACAGCCTGTATTCTAAATATAAAAAGAGAAAGGCAGGATTTTATGCACAATTTGATTTGTAGATTACAGAACTGTAATTCAACATCAGACTCTTTTCATTGGAAAAGAATAAATTCCTTCTCTGACATTCCTGCCCTCTGTGGGAACGCACCAAGGCTGCTTCATTTTCATCACAATTACCACCAGCTTTCAGAAGACGTTCAACATTCGGCATGAACTCTGTGTTGCAAATAGTGCTACTTGTTCCCAAGGAAACATTTGCTTACTTAAAAGAAAAAAAAGGAGAAGGTCATTTTCACCCTCCAAATTCCTCCAAAATTCCTGATTCAAATGAGGACAAAGTGCATCGGCAATGCCAGATTACATTTTCTTGGCGGTGAATTTTGAGGAGCAGATGTCCCTTTAAACAAATTTCTCATTCACCAGTTCTACACCGCTCACAGGAACCGAGCTGGATCATGAATGTCTAAGATGCCGACGCAAATATAATCAGTATTCCACAATGACCTGTTCTGACAGGAAATTCTGTGCTTGACTTGTTTTATGTATTTCTTACTGAACAATCTCAGTGAGGGGGTGGGAGTAATCTGTGGCCAACTGACCACCTACAACACGTCTCTCTAAATCTGGGTCCAAACCACAGATGCTCCATTAGGACTGAAGTTATAGCAACTTGGAAGAAAGAGGTTTGAATGTCTGTTTTAAATAAAGAGTTAGACAAACACTATTGGCACTCCACTTTTAGTATTTCAGTATTTTTCTGATTTTTGTCCCTTATCTTTGGGGTGGGTGAGGTAAACTAGTGGTGAAGATTTAAGTCCATTAGAGACTTGAGGAAGATCATTTGAACTTCATTGCCATTATCCTTCTATCTGAAAAAGTGATTAATTCACTCGATCCCATTTCCCACCAGGCAGAGTGACGAGGTAGGAAATAGGAACGTGAAGTGAATTTAGAATACCGAGAATCCTGTTGGAGGGATCTGTGTCTTGTCCCAGCTGTCTGGCACAGATGGAGAACTTGCTGGAGGCCTTCTGCAGGAAGAAAGGCCCAGAGTTACAGTAGTTGAGACGTTTCTAAACAGGACAAGAGGACCGATGCAGAGATACTTTAGACAATTGTCCCCCCAACGTACCTCGCTTTCTTTGTCCGGACCTCTGCGGCAGAGACAAACTGAGGACGCCTGCTCACAAGCCTCTTAGTGCCGTACTGCTTGTTTGTTTGAATCATGTCTGAAGGGGAGAAAAAGACCATATTATAGTACCCGCTTTATTCCTAATGCCTTTCAAAAGCGCAAAGACTCGTGTTTACCCTGGAAACTGAGAGAATAAGACTGGGAGCCGGCAGAGAACTCCACAACGCCGTTCTCGTCGTCCAGAAACTTCTGCTCCAGGGTGGCGCTGTTGATGTCGGCTGATTTCTTTCCGGTGCCCTGCAGCACAGCATTGGTGGCAGTTCAAACTATTTTCAAATATTGGCATGTATACATTTACAGAGCATTACAAAAGTATTAATATCCCTTTAATTTTACACATTTTCTAATGTTACAGGCATAAACCTCAATGGAATGAAAATGACCAGCGTCCCTGTCCTTGTAGGAAAGCATCCCCACAGCATGTTACCGTGGTCCTGTTTCAGTATTTTATGATTTAAGTTCTGACCAGCGCGCCTCTCTCCACGTTTATCTGCATTACCTACATGGCTGAGACAATCTATGGCTTCCCTCCTGCCCAGATTTAAGGACTGCACAACTAGTAGTTGACCTGTTGATAAGATTCTCCCACCTGAGCTGTGCACGTCTGCAGCTCCTCCATAGTTACCCTGGGACACTGGATTATTGCTCCGCTTTCCTTGCATGCAAGCTGAAATTAATCTGAGCTCTGTGAGATGTTCAACCTAACCCAGCTTTAAACTTCTCCACAGCTTTCTCTCTGACTTCACGGTGCCGTTGGCCCTCTAACGTTCTCTATAGAACCTCTGAGGCCTTCAGAGAACTGGATCTGTACAGAGACTAAACTGAAGATGGACTTCATTAACTAGTCAGCTGATTTCTGAGGTCAGTTCTTTAGCTGGATTTTATTTAGGGGCTATCAGAGTAAAGAGGGCTGAATGCAAATGAAACCACACTTTGTGGACTTTATATAACATAAACAGTCTTGAAATATTTCAAGGTTTGTGGGTGTGATGCTGATTAAACTAGAAAACGGGTGTAACTAAGAGATGGGCAGTTATGTTACTTACTGGTAACGTGTGTGTGTGTGTGTGTGTGTGTGTGTGTGGGGGGGGGGGGGGGTATAAGGATTTATTGTAGCAACAAAAAACTCTGATTATTTCTGCAAGCCCATAACTACAGTGTGGTTGTTCCTCTTTTTCCCCCCCAGTGTTGATTCAATGAGATCATGAACTAAATCATTGCATATGAAAATGTTTCACTAATGCCGTTATTGTTTGCAGTTACATTGCATATAACTGGTGCCCTACAGCAATCATAGCCTATAATAGGTATATGTGTAAAGCACTATGGGTATATTAGGCTCTGCAGTGATCGATGTATGTCTAAAAAAATGCTGAAAAGGGGGAGTTCTTTTAATTCTTTTAAGTCTTTTTGAGCTCAATAAATGCCACAGATTATCTGGTTAAATTAGTTTATTTGTACATTTTAAGTAAATAAAAAATGCTAACGAACTCAAATAGTCAATTCAAGTCTAACCCTGCAGACGTGGCTCTACCTTACCTTCTGATTAATTACTCAGTAGGTTTCTAGTCGTATACGTGGCAGGACTCAGCCTGAAAAACGCCTCTGAAAGCACTGGTAGACTGGCCATTTTTAGCCCGGATCACCTCGCCTGGCTTTGCTTGTTGAGGCACCGTGTCACTGTGCATAGCCTCAGTACGCGCTTGGCTGCCACACCGACTTTTTCCATGTTTGCCTGCTGTTGGCCAGGCCAGATATACATGAAGGAAGGTTTTTGGAGCTTTTATGACATGATGTTTAGCTGAGGGCAAGGACCATAGACTTTGATTAGGTCAAACCAGCCATAAATATTTCCTCACCATGAGTTTAATGCTCCGACATCTGGACAATTACATAACTATCTTGTGTTCAGAGCTCAATCAGCAACATTTAACATTTTTTAGTGTTTATAATAAGATCTATTGAGTTTTAAAGTGAAAAAAATTCTGTTTGGAGAGACATGCGAAAGCAAAGACGACTCTATAGCATTTAGAATCAGCTGTAGGGTAAAAACCCTCAGTTCTTTCCCGGATGACTTATCAGTCGCTCATGGCCTTTTGGAGGAAGTTTGTCTCACTCTTTGTTTCCGTGCTGCGTTGATTCATTATGTTAAATTCAATTAAATTTTGCCACAGCTCTCTTCTGGACCCAGTGTAGCAGACAGGCGTCGGCCCCTACAGAACCGTAATTCCTTTCTTAGCTGCAGATCTGCTGTCGATTTTAGAATTCTTCTGTTTTATGATCCAATTTCTGGAAAGCTTTCACTTTCAGACGGATGGCCTCACATGTGACTCTGTAGTGCTCTGGTGGGCACTTGATGGTTGACTTTTGCTGCTATAAAAAGAAAACTAATCATCAGTCGTCCATCAGGTGGTATGATGTGTGGTGCCGTGCAGTGTGGCCATTTGCATTGTCTCTGCTTTGCTCTGATTCGCTCAAAAGGAAATTATTCCCAAGTCTTGGGGTCCATTCTGATGCAAATTTTCCAACTTAAGTCATGTTCACCATCATGAACTTTAACAGGCTAGGTGAGGCCTGTAGCGTCTCAGATGGAGCTCTTGGGTTTTTGCAGTTCCTTGAATGAATCTGCTGGGATGTCCAGTCCTGGTAAGTGTGTCAGAGGCTGAATGTTTTCCACTTGTGAATCATTTTTGTGGACTGTAGAACGATAGACTGCACATGGTTTAAAAGTGATCATAGAACCCTTCCTAAATGCTTCTCTATGGTTGCTATTGTCTTTCCACCTGTTAACCTAACTACATGCCCCAGACAAGCTCACTGCCAAGGCCTGCTGATTACTTACTTTTTTTATCTTGATTGAATTGACGGACAGTTTAACAACTAACTTTTTGTCGTTCTCATTTTCAACACAAAATAAGTAAAACCTTGTGACAAAACGTCTAGATATGGTGTATGGACGTGATGCACTCACATCTGAACCGTACAGGTTCCACTTTCCAAACTCGTCCTGCCAGTACCAGAGCCACACGGTGGTGTGAATGAAGCTCGGCTCGACCAAAGAGTTTATCGTAGACAGCCTGCGGACTTTGTTGTCCCCACGCGTCATGGTGTCGAAATGCACAGGTGGACTGCCACTACTACTACAAAAAAAAACAACAACAACAACAATGTTTTAGTGAATTTAGTTACAACCAGAAAAAATACTTATAGTCAATTTATTAATCGTTAGACGTGTCATCATCATTGATGGAATTAGTTGATGTCTGGTTCATATTCTTGTCCATATTCGGTTGAAATGCTACCATCTCTTTCCATAGAAAGGTAGCCATTCGATTCATTTTATAAGTCATGTGTGGGGAGGCGCTAAAAACAAGAATAAATAAATTAAAAAAAATAATAATAAATAAAGAAATAAAGAAAGAAATAAAGAAAGAAAGAAAGAAAGAAAGAAAGAAAGAAAGAAAGAAAGAAAACTTGAGCGAAATAAACGGTGCTGAAGAAGACATCGGGTCCTTGAGTTATGTCCATTCGTATTTGGTAGACAGAATTTGCAAGTTCCAAGTCAAATATATGCAAAAATAACCAACGGCAATAATGAAAAGAGAAATCGCCCGATGACACTAAGATTATTACTGGATTAGTCAGAGCTACACTGCAAAAAGGGAACTAACATTTTCTTGAAATTAGTGTATTTGCCCTTAATTTGAGCAGATAAATAGGATTATCTGCCAATGGAGAGAGTATTTTGACCCCTACAATAAGATAACTAGATATACTGCACTTGAAATAAGATGATGGAGATAAGTTGGTCTTATTTTAAGTGCAAAAATCTTATTACATTATCAGATCATTTAAACTTGCCTGCTCAAAACAAGAACAAATGCACTCATTTATGGCTTTTCTTACCATGTTTAGAAGGTGACTATTGCAACTTGTATTCAGGAGACATAAATGGATCATAACATGTTCCCACACAGAGAAAATGAACAGAGCACCAAATCTATTCTAAAAGCAGTGAAAGCTGCAGTAAAACTGTTTATTCACACCTCTGATGTTTATTCCCTTTCACTGATGGCTCGTAGTGGCTTTACCAATTGGGAACCCAAAGAATCCTCATTTATACAAACTGTATATAAAATTATGTGTAATCGCTGCACGAGTCAAGCACAGGTTTTACTACTTTGTACATTTCATTTTGTATGCTAGTCTAATTCTAAGGGGCCTTAATTCCAAAAGGCCTTTTAAAAAAACTTGTCTTTCATGTGTCTTCACCAATACCACAAAAAAAAATCATTTCGAAAATTTGACCAGTATAGGCATTTTAGATTGTGAACCGTTGACGATCCAATAAAGTTTACGTTTTTTTTTCACAAAAACGGACATTTTTTTATCTGGTTTAAATCAAAGGGAAAGCTCCATAGCCAATGCTACATATGTTAGCAGCTAGCGGACAGCCTGTTGTACTTTAGCTTGTAAATCATTTATGTGTTGTCTGTTACGCCATAAAGAGGGGTGTCATCAATACTTTAAAAAGCCAGAGTCTTCTTAAATGCTTTGGTAACATAGTTGTGACATCAAGCCAACAACACTGTTAGTTTATTACTCAAACGCAGATGCAACCAGATGTGAAGCTTTAACCAATAACTTTCGGATTTAGGGCTCACAGAAAACGCTTGCTAATACACACGTCAGCCAGCCTTCATTTTGACAAGAAACATCGCAGCGATTTTTATTGTGAGATCTCGCTACACGCTAACCGAAAACATTTTGTGAGGAAACTGCTACTTTTCCTCCTGTGGCAGCCAAGTTTAAGATGTCTGCCATTATGCTCCTGCCTCGAGAGCGGAATACCTGTATGTGTTGCATGGGTCGCAGTATTCCTTCTCTATTGCCTCATTATGAGGCAAAACGTTCCACTGATCCCCTTCCCGGACCTGCCACCGGTACGGCATCTTGTCGTGAGCTTTAAAACACTTGTCTGAAACCATAAACGTCGATAAGAATCTGAGGCACAAGGAAAGGAAAAATATGTCGCCGAGGGAAATATAAGTAGCCACTAGCTTACCTTCATGCTTGCAGTAGCCTTTGATGAAGTACATGCATATCTCGGTTTTGTCTAGAAACGGCAAAAAACACCGAATTAATTTCTTTTACGAAGCATTATATCTTCCCATAGTACGTCCTGCAGTGTGTGTGCTTACCCTTCGCAGGAATGTTTCTTTGTCTTCTACTTGACTCATCCCCTCCATTCCCCTCTTCTCTACCAGCAACAGAAACACCGTCAACGGCCGAGGCTCTTTGGAGCCCCTGTTGGTCGTCGCTTCTCCCCTTACCCGCGGAAGTTTTATTGCGACTTCTTGAGCGGGGCTTCCTACTACGACCTTTGCCGCTCTTCTCGGCGGCGTCGGTGACGCCGGAGATGTCACTGTTGGATGAATCGTAATCTTGCTGGCGACTCGCGCTTCGGCCCGGTCCACTATCGCTGAACGGGTTTAAGCCTTCAAACTCGCCCCAGATGTCGCTGAAGGAAGTGGATCGCAGTTGTTCTGGTTGGTTTCCTCCATTTCCCCTGCCTCCCCTGTTTCCTCTTTGCCCCCTGGTGCCTCTGGCCCCCCTGTTGCCCCCTCTCCCTCGGTACCACTGCCTCGGCTCGGCGTTCAAACCGCTGTCACTTCTTGCGTCGATGTCGTGGCCGGTAGCAGAGATGTCACTGCTGGATGAATTAAAATCTCCCAGCAGACTTTCATTGTCATTAAATCCGTCTTCAGTCAACGGCTGATATCCATAAAGGTCACCCAGCGCGTCGCCATAAACAGGCGGTTGTTGCATTGAGTGTCCTCCATTTCCCCGGCTGCCCCTCATGCCTCTATGCCCCCTGACGCCCCCTCTCACTCGTCCTCTGTAACCTCGCCTTTGCCCGTAATTGGGCCCATCACCAGAGCTGTGGTTGCCCCTGTGCCCCCTGCCAGCGCCCCCTCTGCTGGACACCCACAACGCCTTTCTGTTTGCGTAAACGGACTTCAGGGACTGAATGATGCTGTCGGGCACCATCTTTGCGCGCAGGATTTTTATCGGCTGAAAAGCAAAAAAGTCATGGGCCCGGGTGCAGGTGCAGGACCGGGTCAGGAACCTCTCACAGATGTGGAGCCTCTCGCAGTTTAGGCCGCTCGCACACCGGCCGAAGACTCCGTCGCCGTTATTGTAATCATGACATATCTGCCGAGAAGAGAAGAAAAGATGAGAAGCGGGTGCGATCGAGTAAAATTATTGTGCTGACACCTTTTTTAAACCCGGACCCAGAAGCCGGTCGCTTAGTTTCAGTAATCTGAGTATGTAGTGGATGTTGTCGGACTTACGGAAGGCAGCATGGAGGGATCACTCTGCAGCAGCAGCATACACAGCTCCTCCCTGCTCAGGGCCTCCAGCTCATGTTCTCTCAGTAGCGTTTGGTTGTAGACAGAGTCCAAACTGTGCGGGAAACTGCAGCCTCTCCTGTTGTGATAGAAAACATACAGTTTATGATGGACAGATTACCTTTTCGTCCAAAAAAGACCAGTTTACTCAACAGCTTTTGTTCTGTAAACCTTGGTTCTTCCTTACAATGGTTCTTCCTCAGGAAACTAGAGAAACACTAGTTTGAAAAGATCAACATCAACTCTACAGGCCTGTCTTCTGTAACCCCCAGTTGGTCGAGGCAGATGATCGTTCATACTGAGCCCGGTTCTGCCGGAGGTTTTCTCTTCCATTAATGGGGAGTTTTTCTTTCCACTGTCGCTTCATGCTTGCTCAGTATGAGGGATTGCTGCAAAGCCATGGACAATGCAGACGACTCTCCTTGTAGCTCTACACTTCTCCAAGAGTGAATGCTGCTTGTCGGGATTTTGATGCAATCAACTGATTCCCTTATATAGGACATTTTGACCAATTTGTAAAATCTGACCCAATCTGTATAATATGATTGAACTTGACTTTGTAAAGTGCCTTGAGATGACATGTTTCATGATTTGGCGCTATATAAATAAAATTTAATTGAATTGAATTGAATAGTAGGGTTTTTAACAACACACTGAATGTTATCCATTAGTGGCTGTGTAATATCATAAGGTGGCCAAGCAGAGCTCAGATTTTAATTTTTTATGTGTTTTAACTTTTAATGTGTTACAGAGAATAGTGGCTATCATGACCTGTTGTGACCTGGAGATGTGGTTCTTGCTGACAGACGGTTTAATGTCGCAGATTCTTTAGGGCTTGTTAATGCACAGCTCAAGATACCTGCTTTTACCAAAGGAAAACCACAGCTTCCCCACAAGACGTCGAATCATCGCGGGGACTGGCAGCTGTCTGCATCAATGTGGAGGGAATTATAGGACTTGTAAGGAATAAGTACTTTATTTTGCAAGGAACCATCCCCATATCAGTGCTGTTCAGCCTCAGATGGACAAAATGGTGAAAGTGTGCTGTGCCCTGCTGTTGTTCCACCAGAGTGATGACATGCAGAATTAACCATCCCAACCCATTAAGTATTTCATCTTGAAATAAATCTGACTTTTGTTGATCCAACTATGTACTTGTTTCATTATTGTGTACTACTGAATAGAAACATACGAGAAACGAGAAACATGACAATTTTTCAGTTTTGATTTTAATAACTGACAAAATCTAGGACAAGATAAAGCAATTTTATTACAAAAAAAGTCCAGTCTTCCCCCTGTGTTATAATAGGATATGTTGCGCATCTTGTAAAGTTATGTTTTCCATATCTGATTTTAGCACATTTTCATCAGGACTTTGAAATGGTTGTGTAAAGGACTGTGTGACTTTGTTCTCATAATGGTATGACTTTGTTCTCGTAAATTACAATTTTATTTTTGGAATATTTCTTTTTGTACACCTAATATTATAACTTTACTCTCATAATTTGCACAGAAAAATTGTATTAGAGGAATCATCAAATAATCAAATAAATAGATTTTTGGCAATGTAGAGTAAATTTCGACAAAAAAAATTAAAAATATTAAGATGAATTTCACATATTTCTAAGAAAAAATATCAGATGTCTTCTGATATTGAAATGTAAATATAAAAAAAAAACATGTAATTTTCCATGATGAAAGGCATACATTTGCTTTATTAAAACTAGGATATTCTCTGACATCTCATCTCGCCACCCCCACTTTAGGAACCTAGAGGATGTGCTTGAGTTATTATCCCACAATATGCTTGTTGCGGTTTTTGATTGGAAACAATTATGGTTCTAAATAACAAGCTTGAATTTTGTCTGCATAAAACATTTAATGTCAATTAGGGGATTAATATTCCTGCTACTTAAACAAAAAGGTAACACATTTTATAAACAAACACTTTGTATAATTTATATCAAGGTATAAAGGGAAAAAAAACATGGAGAACATATGATAAAATTTGTAATGAGAATTCTGTTTTGGGTCACAACTTTTTACATGTTAACTGTAGACTGAAGCCATCATTTAATCCCACTATTGTAGATTTTAAAATTCAGCAACTTTTTTATTATTATTTATCATTTTTTATTATACCAAGGTAAAATTAATCGCTAATTGGACTTTCTTATGAGAAAACTAATGGAAAAATAAAAACAAGTGATTATAATATTTTTGCCTTAAAATTTAACAGGTTGCCTTGAGGAACATGCTGTTTTTCTTTTCAGTGCTCATAAGCAGATAAGTAAAATAAAAATAAAAAATAAAAAAAATCTGGTTTGGATTCATTTTTTCTTTTCAAGTTTAAAGTAAAACAACTGAAATGCCTACATGCTATTTCTATCCAGGATCGGCCTACGTGTGTCCCATGTACTTTTCACTAAAAAAGAAATTAAGATGAACAAGATCATTTAAAATAAAAACCTTTTTAAAATGTTGATGAGTTTGATTGAATTGTTGCATGTTTTAAGCGCTTTATGAGTTTCAGAATAGGGACTTTTTTGCCATATTTTATATTTATATTTTTATTAAATATAAGAATATCAAGCTATTTAAAAAAAAGGGGACATATAATGCTTTTCAGTTATTCCTTTTCACATTGGAATCATTTAGTTGTGGTCTATATGAAGTGAAACTGTAATTATTTGGTCCAAATTCCTCATTATTTGCCCCCATGTTCCCCCTTTTTAGCCCTGTTCTGGGGTGCATCTGAGAGCAACTCATTTTGCTGCTTTCTCTTTAAATCTAAAAGGGGGCACGTCACTCCCCTCCCCCCATCTGGTTGCAGAGCGTTCCACTCCATCCAGTTATGCTGGGGGACGGTGTAATGGGCAACCGATGACTTATCCGCTTGTAGCCAACTTGCCGTTAAGTCTTTACACTTTGGCAGCATTTAGCTTGGACGACAAACAGATCAATCTGAGAAATAAAAATGGAGGATTCACAAAATTGGTAACTTGGAAGTCCATGACTTTGTTTAGCTGTTCCGCAGAAAATACTGTGACGTGATTGTTTTAAAAACACAATAGAGAACAGAACATTTTGAAAAATATGACAAAAGATTGATATACATCTACGCGGCACCTGGACAGACTACATTCCAATTTTCTGCACTCCTAGAGATGCAGAGTACACTACAAAATGTATTTAAGAGCTAAACAAAAACTGTGGATTTTGCACAATATGCCCCCTTTAAATTGCTGCTCATCCATTTTTTATTATAAAAATGGCTTGCAATGATATTTAATATGTTGCATTAAAACATTCAAATGATTACTTTTGTTTGTATTTTTCCCCATTGCTGAGTTCTGGTTAGAAAATGACCAGAACATGCATGGACTTTAGCGATGCTTCTTCTTTTTGGGCTTTCGACTAAAAGAACAAGAGAAGCTAGCTTGGCTTTAGCTGAACACATTGATCTCTTGTGAATAACACATTTATTCACTGGATTGCTGATTGGCCGTTGGTAGTACACGTCGCTGTGAAGCCACGAGCCGCCATATGGGTACTCCCTATTTTCCTCCAGTAACTAGGGAATATGTGCGCTATAGCATCAAACAACAATGATTTTCTCATGTTCAGGGGGGGTTTAAGACTTTTAAAATGTCAAATGCCATATACTTTTATGTTACATACTAAAACTATCAAGTACTGAGAAAGTCATGTGCTGAAATATTTTGCATGTTTTATATCTATCTATCTATATCTATATATATATATATATATATATATATATATATATATATATATATATATATATATATATATATATATATATCTTATCTATATATATATATATATATATATATATATATATATATATATATATATATATATATATATATATCTATCTATCTATATATTTGTATATTGTTATTTATATATTTATAAATGTTATATACACAGCCAGAAAACTGCTTGTTGTTGCAACCAATTCCTATGGGGTTCTGTGAGAGTAGGGAGTAGCAAGATCGCGGCCCACTGATCTCTATTATACACCGGAGTGCTAATAGCCTGCTGTTAGAACGAGTCGCTTTGAAGCCACCAGCCGCCATATTGGTACTCCCAATGTTCCTCCAGTAACTAGGGAATATGTGCGCTGCAGCATCGAATAACGAGGATTTTCTCATGTTCAATGGGGACTTAAAACTTTTAAAATGTCAAATGGCATATACTTTGATGTTATGTACTAAAAAACTATCTAACTAACTAACTAAGTACTGAGAAAGTCATGTGCTGAAATATTTTGCATTTATATACATATATACACATATATATATATATATATATATATATACATATATATATATATATATCGTTAATATGTATATTTATAAATACATAAATAACAATATACAAAAACATATATCTACATATACTGTATGTATACATATATACACACATATTTATATATACACACACACATATATATATATATATATATATATATATATATATATATATATATATATATATATATATATATATATATATACATATACATACACACACACATTTAATATGAATAACACTGACTGTGTAGAATTACCTGTGAAGCGTTTTCACACAGCCAGAAAACTGCTTGTTGTTGCAACCAAATCCTATGGGATTCTGTGACAGTAGGGAGTAGCAATATGGCGGCCAGTGGCTTCAGTTTTTCAGCTAAATCAGCACTCCAGTGAATAAATAGAGCTCAGTGGCTGAACAACACCTGAGCCATGACGTCACTGCGCTACTTTATGTGTCAATCATTAAAAACAAACAAAACTTTCAAACACGTATGTGCCACGAGTCTACTTGGATTCCAAGGTTATAGGGCTCAGTTTCCTAATGTTTTTTCCCCCCATCACTTCTGAGCTTTATGAAAGGCAAACCTCACGACAGTGTAACAGCACGTGAACGCACCGCGGATGACGAGGCCTTTAGAACGGGCGACTACACACAAACAATGGCCCTCAGTCAGCTGACGGGCAGCAAACACACCCAGCTTCCCCGCGTTATTTACCTGAGGAGGAACTGACAGCAGCCGCTGTACAGGAAGTTTTTACACAGGTGTAGCCCCCTGCACGGCTCCGGGCAGTCCTTCTTCCTGCACAGCTTCAGACTGGTCCTGGCCACCACTCTCTGCTTCCCATCGCTGGAGCACAGGGCGAACTTGCTCGGGTTGGAAACCACCTCGTTCGTGGACTTTCCCGGGAAAAGATTGCAGATCAAATCTTCCGCGTCCGCTGCTCCCTGGTTAGCGCAGAGGAACTTTAACATTTCAGTCTCCATGGCTCCTCCGCCGTGTGAAGTAAGCCCTCCGCCCCGGAGGCAAAGTGGCGACTTTACTTCAGCTGTGGCCAACACGGAGCTGCTCGGTTCAAGGGGGTGGAGAGAATGCCCGGTATCATTTCTGCTGATTGGAAACCGAAACCTAACTATTATATTTAGGCTAGTGTGGTGCAGCCGTGTAATGCTGCAGTTCGCCGCTTGAGGGCGGTATGGTGCTGCAGGATTATTTGCAGGCTTCAATCTTGGTTCTTCTGTTTCCCCCATCTCTTTGGACCAGAGACCAGCTTGGGACCTCATCCCATCCTAAATACTGACAGCTGTGTTTATGGATTCTGTTGTGAGTTTTCCAGTAAGGGACGTCATTCGTTAAAGTTGCTTTGCATTGTTTCTGTGGCCAAATGTTGAACAGGCATGTCTATTTTCCCTACGGACCACAGGTCCCTTTTATTTAATTCTAGTCATTTTCCTTAAGACCAGACAATCTTTTATTTATTACATCTTTTAATACACGTTTCTGCCATAAAAGACAATCTTTGACAGTTTATTTTAACTTTGTAAACAGAATTTTTTAGTGGATTACAAAAGTGCTAATTCATCTGGAACCTTTCCAGATTGTGTTGCATTGCAACCACAAATGTATATATTTATAAAAGTGTATTTGCTTCAGTTTGTATGTAATAGTAAAACTGGGGAAATAAAAGGATTCTGGACATCCTAATTTATTTTGAAATGTGCCACATGTTTTCAGAACCATTTCTGATTCCTTCAAATAAAAACATGTGTTGTTACTTTATTAGCAAAGAGTCCACCTGTGTGTATTTTCATCTCAAAATGTACGGGTACATCTAAAAAATATTTGAATGTTGTCCAAAAGTTTAATGTTTTTTGCTACTCATTTCAGAAAGAGAAACTCCTGCATCGTATGCGTTCATTACACATTAAAACATTTCAAGCCTTAATTTCTTGTAATATTGATGATTATGGCTGACAGGTGATACAAACTGGACTCTTCTTGCATGAATTGCTGCATCAATGCGGCCAGGAGGCGATCTGCGTGGTTCTGCCGATGTGTTCAGGAAACCCAGGTAGCTTTGATAGCTGCCTTCAGGTCATCTGCATTGCTGGTTGTGGTGTCTCTAATTCTCCTCTGGACAACAGTCCATACATTCTCTACGGGGTTTCAGGTCATCCCAGTTTGCTGGCCAATCAAGCGCAGTAACACCACGGTCATTGGATCAGTTTTGGTACCATTGGCAGTGTGGGCCGGTACCAAGTCCTGCTGGAAAATGAAACCAGCATCTCCATGGAGCAGAATACAGCACGAGCAGCTCTAAAATTGCCTGTGTTGACTGTGGACTTCATAAAACACAGTGGACCAACACCAGCAGATGACATGCCACCTTTTCCCACCACACTTTTTCCTTCCACTCAATTTTCTAAGAACACAGCATTCTGTGACCAGCTTCTGTAGCAATTATCTTGGTTAATTAGCAGGTGTGTAAAGTTAATTAGCCGATTCTCTAATTGATTCTCTGACTCTAATTTTCTGAGACCCTGAATTTTGGGTTTTGAATGTCTATTAAGCAATGATCATCAGACCTAGACGAAAGAAAGACCATTTCACTCTCAAGGGGAAAACTAAGACCAGTTCTGGAGGAAAGAGGCAAGAACGAAAGACACACGTGTTTGTAGGTCATTCCTCAATTTTAATGGGGAAACAATCACAGGATTCCCACCAGAACACATTTATATTACTTTCTGATCCCAATTAGGACACGGGGGCACATGACGGACTCGGGTGGGGGCCTGAGCATGTGGGATGACCTCTCAACAGCGGTAGATGCCTGTGCATCTTCGACAGCAGGATGTTCCTCGCACATAGAGTGAACTATTTCACTCCATGTGTGATGAATCCCTGTAATATATGAGTTTCCCTTTCTGAAACAAGTGGCGGAAAACATTAAACTTTGTCATGATATTCTAACTTTATGAGTTGACTATGGGCCTCTGAAGCTTGTTAGAGAGTCTGGACAGATCACAGCAGACAGCTGTGGCTGTAAAAGAACGGCTTAGATCCGAGCATATAGGCGCGTTAAAAAGGGCCCCGTCAAAGTAAAATATATGGAGAATGTTTTGTTTGCGCGGACCTAAAAGTCCAGGTAGACACAGGCTAGTCTGATCTGAGCTGGAGCTGTTTTGCAAAAGAAGAATCAGCAAATATTTCAGTCTCCAGATGTTCAGAGAGATGCCCCAGAGGACTGGACCCTTCAACAGCAGTATTGCATCAGGGTGGTTAAAATATACGTCTAGTCTACCACACTTTTCAGATTTTATCTGGAAAATAAACAATAAATAAATAAAACACTGAAAACTCTGCATACTTTTACCTTCCACTTCACCATACGCTAATCTTTCACAAAGTACCTTGAAGTTACAGTTTCTACCTGTAACTTCAATACAGTATATTTCTATACTGTAATCAATCCAGCATTGGGAGAAAAAACACCTCACACGACTTGTCCAAACCACTCTGTTTGCTTTTAAGGAAAATATTTTTTTTTTTTAAAAGCAGAAACCTGTAGATGTTGGCATGCATTGCAGCGGGAGAAGTGAAGGACGGACAACAGCCAGCTGCTTTTTGTTGAAAGTAAAACACAAGGTTATGTACAGTATGTGAACCGGGACATCTTCGGCTTAACAAACATTCCTCTAAAACATCACAGGGGTACAATATCTGGACCTGAAATGAATGCAAATGGCATCATATTCAAGAAAAATCCTCAGAAAACCAGAAGGAGGTTTGATTTGTCTTTTTTTATGTGGCGCCTGGGATTGAAATGACGGAGAGAGAAAAATCAAGCCAGTTTAAGACTCTTTTGCATCAACACATTTGTTGTTTGCATGGGTTTTCTTAATTCACACAGTGGCGCCGCCAAGTGGAGGTCATGGGCCCCAACAGTCAGGCTTCACCGAAATACCACTACCATTAATTACTTCTCCACGTCCTGTGCTGTTCCTTAGTTTTCCCCTACTTCATCCATTGTGCAGGAATCTGGGACTACGTTCACAAATCAGTCATTAAAATGAGCGACAAGGGTTGCTAATAAATCTGCTCGTCCAGGACCTGCCGACCCGACTAAAACGAACCCACGTTGTTAAACTCAGACAGCTCTGCTACGGTTGAAAGCCAGACGTTATTACCCACCAGAAAAGGGTCCGAACTTGTTAAGCAGGTGGGAGGGGATCCGATGAAACGTCTCAGCCTCTCAGTAGAGCTTTGGAGCCGCCTGAATGTGCAGGTAAGGACAGGCCGACCTGTTAAACAGCTGAAAACATTAGTCAAAGAACAGAATATAAGGTGCAAAATCTACAGATGTCTGTAGTGTCATTAAATCAGAAAAAAAAAATGATAGTATTTGGATAAAGGGTACAATTATTACATAATAATTCCCTATTTATAATTCCCTATTTATTTCTAGTGTCATTAAATACTTTGTGAATGGAGGATTTATTATCATTATTGCATATTGTATATGATGTAAATCCAACACATAGTTCTGTATGTATAAGCTGGGAGAGATCAGGGTAATTATTAATATGAAGGAGGGAAGGGAACAAATAGGTTTGACCTTAACCCACTCCCTCAGAATATTTGTGTATTTAATCACATTGTTCATTTTAATCCCTCGTTATTAGCCTCATATCTTCAAATGAAAAATAAATTACTCCTTTTATGCTTATATAAACTTAAAAAACAACCCTTTATGGCGCCACTTTTTCGTACCCGCCTCAGCCTCATTTCCGGCGGCAGCTTAATAAGATGCTAGAAACTCCTGTTCTTCCTTTAGGTTTATGAAGTAGACTTTAGTTTGCATCGATGTTTGTCCGGGTCTCTTTCCCCGCTTCTCAATACACACCCAGTCGGGTTGCAGGTCCGTAAGAACTAGATCCCGCATTTTCCTGTTGGAGGGACCGTCGCCGTCAAAAGGAGGTTGTTCCTCCCTACTGTCGCCGTTTGGATGCCAAACAAACACAAGGCAAGGTCACACGCCCCATATGCTGCTGGTTCCGTAAAAACGCATTTATTTGTTTACTTTATTTGAGCTCGTTTCTGTATTATTACCAATGTGATAGTATTAATTATAAATTGGTCTGAACCGGATTGTTTGATGCTGCTTTCAAATTCAGTCAACTAACTGAAACTGCATTGACCATTAATGAATGCCGCTTTACCGTGGGGCCAGTCGAGCCTATAGGGACTTTTTGGGGCTTGTTTGCAATTTAAAAAATGGAATTGAGATGCACATTTAACGCTTAAATGAGCAGGCACTTTTAATGTTTCTGTAAGGGATTTCTGTGCAGTTTTCTTGAGCATCTGGGCAGTATCTTTTTAAACAGGGCCTGAACATTGCTCGTTAAGGGTGAAAAAACAACAACTGACCGCCTGAAGAAAAGAAGAAAAAGTTCTCTTTTTCATATAATTCATGCACAATTTCATGAAAACACCATTTGAGATCTATGAAATCTTTTCTCTCTGTGTGAAAACCCCCCAAAAAATGGACTGCTTTCACCGCAGTGTTCATAAAGCGACTCGTCCAATTAAGTTATTAAAATGTGGGATAGGTATCAATTAATTACATAAATTAAGTATCAATTAATATTGTAAAAATGTTTTACTCTTTCTGTAAGGGAGTGGTGGCCTAGAGTAGGGCGCTTGCATCCTGGAGAGGTCTCAAGTTCCTCGGTTCGAATCCCACAGACTGCAACTCTGGGTCCCTGAGCAAGACCCTTAGGCCCCAGAATGCCCCTCACAGTGACAGTGTGTAGGATGGCAGAAAAAGGGGTCCACCTATGCCGTCAATTATGCAGGAACCACCACCGTTCTCCACCAACCTGCCGTTTATGGGTGAATACCAACAAGAAGGGGCGATCAAAAATAATAAATCATATTTGAAGCTTGCCCCAAGCCATTTCAGGGAGGCGGAAGAAGGATTTCCGATGGGAATGCAGCAACATTGAACTCAGCATCCCCCCTCACAGTGAAACATGGTAGTGGCAGCGTCATGATGCGGGGGACGCTTTTCCTTCAGTCGGGACAAGGAAGCTGGGTGAGATCTGACAGCAGGATAACACGGGTTATTCGTAACTCAGCCTTGAATCAACTTCCTTTTCCCCTCATAGTTATTGGCTGCTTCACATTAAATCGCAAAAGAATGCATTAAAGCGTGTGGTCGTGGTGTTCCAACATGTGGAAAAGTTCGGGGTCCAAGTCATCCTCTATAGTTCTGCTGCTGAATGGCGCTCAGCAGAGTCTAATTAGAGCCTAGAGGTTAAGCCTATTGTGTAACCGCATTTGATTTAAGCTTTGATTTAAAGGGTAAATAGAACACCAGCCTGTCGGTCTTTCTGTCTCTCAGCCTGTCGCTGTGTGCGTGCGCGCGCGTGTGTGTGCGCGTGTGCAAAGCGATCTGCCGCGATTTCCTGCTTCGGGTTTCCCTTTAAAAGGGGGCAAGGCTCATTGCTGGGAATTCACGTCATTTCGCCGTTTTACACACATCCAGTTCAGCGAGAGAGAGAGAGAGAGAGCGAGAGACGCCGCGAGAAAGAGAGAGAGAGAGCGAGAGCGAGAGGAAGAGGGACGGAGGGGGGAAGGAGGGGAGGGGGGAGTCTCTCTCTTCCAGGAAGGGATTATTAACCAGCGCGCTGCCGACATGTGAGGGAAAACACGCGCGGACAAAAGAAGTTTTCACACCGACAAGAGAGCCGCGCCATGGAGCGGCCCAGCACATAAACACGGTGCAAGCGGCGGCGGCGGCAGCAGCAGCAGAGGGAGCGGGGCTTCATGAGAACAAACCGCTGCCCCCTGTCCAGAGGAGGCGAGCGCTCGGTGAGCCGCTCGCTCCTGTCGCTGCAGCTGTTCGGGCTTCTGTGAAGGAAAGCGAAGAGGGATAAAAGAAGCGAGCGACACGCGCACACAGTGTGTGTGTATGAGAGAGAGAGAGCGCGCGAGAGAGAGAGAGGAAGCACGACGGAAAAGTGGAAGGAGAGGGAGAGAAGTTGACGGGAAATAATGTCTGAATCCTCCTCCTCTGCTGCTGCGAACAAGGTAACACCGTCCGCCGTCTAACCGAGCTCCTTTCCCCCTGCAGGCCCCCCCCCCCCCTCCCAAACAAACAAACACACACACAGAAAGAGAAAGAAGCTTGCGCTGCGGACGCACGCATCTGTTTTGCTGCTCATCTGTTGCTCGCGGATCGCTCCACGCGCTCCTCTCCGCTCCACACACACACAGAGCTCGCGCTTCACGATGACGCTGTGGCGCTGATGGGAAGAGGTCGTGACTGTCGGGCGACTGGCTGATTTGCCGAAAGTGGCCGAAGCTGGAAGGACCGCGCGAGACCACGGACACACGCGCCGAGCTGTAGCGCGAGCCGTTTTTCAACTCACTTTCATTTACTCAATGCGGCTTTAAAACGACGGCGAACTGACGCGACTGCAGGAGCCTGCACAAGAAGTAGGTGTTTTTTACACCCTTAAAAATCCATGTCAGAAGCAACAGCTTTACCTGAAATAGTCTTTAAAGCGACTTTTAAGGTGATTCCAGCGTGTTTGGTTGTAGGTTGAAAACGAAGGCGGACATTGTCATTCAAGCGTTATTTTGAATTTGAGCCAAAACCTGCGAAAACCTGTAACTCCAAATCGCACAAATTTCCCCCTCTCAGATTGCCCTGAAACCAAAATGATCTCCGATCCATGCTATGCGCTCCGCAGAGGTTAGTATAGATGTCAGCATTGACTTGTAATAGCTCTTTTATTCATTTATTCAAGTCATGTTAAATATTGGGTTTTCGCAGTTACTGCATGATTGTTGAAGCACGTTTAGAGTTTTCATTTTTGATGAAAAATATTGCCTAGTCCTAAAATATTTAATTAATCATTTCAAATTTTTGGTAGAACCGGGACTTCGGGCTGGCCCTATTAATATATAGGTACATTAAAAATGTCCAATTTATTAAGATTTCTGATCACCTGAACACAAACATAATATTCCCGGATCAAAACATATCAAAGAAATGATAAATCACAAATCACAAATGTTTGATCTAGTTTATCGTAGGGAATTTGTGAAAGTTCAATACAGCATTGAAAATAAAATGCTGCTTTTGATGGGATGGTGCGGCCATAATCCCAAATCAAGCGGAAGCCGCATGCTCGTTGCAGTTAAAGTGCCTTCTGCAAACAAATAGCCTGGCAAGTGAGACATAGCAGGTACAAGGAATGACTAAGCCCACTCACACGTCTTGTTTTGGTCTTCGAATGAGCCAGAGCGACCCATTTATTAAACGGTAATGACAATATTCAAGCGATTAAAGAAATATCTAGACCCATCATCCGCAGGTCGAGCGCAGAGAGACTTTGATGCACTCTTCTCTTTTTGGAGGAGGATCTTCTTAGATGCATGGATGCGGATAATCTTGTTACTCTCATTCTTTTTCTTTTGCATCAGAAACTGCCTCCTGCACCGCTGTTTTTTTTTTTTTTTTTAATCTGTTATGGTCCTCCTTAGTCAGAGCCTGGCTGTTCAGACCGGTATCGGCCCGGCATGACGTGATTGGTGCATCTCTGGAGATGTAACGCTGGTCATGCCGAGGCGTCCTTCAAAGCAGTGACTGATGGTGAGTGGCGTTGCCTTGTTTACGGAGGACGCTCATGGCTGTATCGGATGTCGGCTCCTTTATTGCCGGAGAGGGATCGGCGTCTGACTGACACCGAGAAGCATCACCTCTGGCAGCCGGAGAGAAGACCACTCCTCCCCATCCACCCCCCCCACCCCCGCCCTTCACCTTCGCGCTGCAGCCCCGTCCCATCACAGAGCACCTCCCCTTTGGCTTTATCCCCTGCCTCGGCCTTCGCCCGCAGCTGCATAGAGGCTCTGGGAAGTGAATTTTTAGACAGGCGGCGTGATGGGCCTTTCTTTTCCAAGAGGAGGAAGTAGGGGACTCAGAGATTACTGCTTGGCTTCCACAGGAAGTTCCTGGTACACGCTGTTGGTATGCAGGCCTGTGGCATGGTGGTGACAGGAGGCTGGATCCTTAATGCAAAGCGTAAAAAAAAAAAACTTAGGTTCTTTGGTAATGTCTTTATTTAAGAGAAAGGAAACTAATGAAGAAAACCCACTACTAGTAACCTAGATTCTTCCGCTGATGGTGTCTTATTCAAAGATGGACCAATTTCTACATTTAAAATAACCTGGTGACGATAGGGCTTAGAAAGCACCACATCTGAATGAGGTATTGATAAAGCACTTCTTGTCTAATCAGGCCTAGGAAACACAACACAAAAAAAACAACAATTTTTAGGATTAACTTAATTTTTAATAGAACAGCTAAGACAGAAACATTATATTATTTTTCATTAAACAGAATCTAATTTCTCTAGCAAAACTTTTCAGACTCATAATAGTGATGTACCAATTAAACGGCCAATTATCAGAATCAGGACGTTTTCCTTTCGGCAGTCAGTCAACCTACCCCTCACCCCGAAGGTGGAAAACTTTTTATGTTTATCTCAGCACACTGGCTCAGATCCAATAAGTTAAAGATACGTTGGCTGCAAACATCCATTCGATGCAGTTCTGTTCACCTTTTTGGCCAAAATTCATTTCCGATTAGAGCCTCGTTTCAATTCAATGTGACTCAGTAAACGAACGTCCTAACCCTTTCTTGGCCAGTCTCGCTCTCTAGTTTTCTCCAGCGTCTGTTCTGCCCATTCCAATTTAAATCAATTCCCGATTTCTTTTATTTTTTTTATTTCTATTCATTTATTAATTTTTTTCTTTGAGGTCTACAACCCATAAAGCCTCTGCTGCAGGTTCTTCAACGTAGGCAGTAGCTTTGCCTCAAACACGATACGAAGAATTTAGTGAATGATTTCCAATTATGCGCCAAATCACATGTCCCCCTCCTTCATTAAAAATCTATGAAAAAAAATGTCTTTTGCATGTAGAGCTTGTGTTTTACTTGCTGCATAGTGAGCCTCCGTGGTATACAGAGAATCTGCCATGCAGCAGAAAAGTTCTTTCTGCCTTAAACCTCCCAAAGGGAGACTTGATACCTGCTCACTAGTAGTAAACCCTTAACTTAGTGACACTCATAGCACACAAGCTCTGGTGTTATTAAATTAAAAACCGTCGTGTCAATAAAATGGCTTAGCCGTTGGGACGAGGGCTGGGCAATATGGACCAAAAATAACGTCTTGATATTTTTAGGCTGAATGCCGATATATGATATTTATCTGGATATGTTTTTCTTTTCATAAAGGAATTATAAAGGCATCTCTGAATCAAAGCTTTACCCCAAGTGTCTCGCAGGCACATTTATTTGAACAAACAGCTGTAGATAAATATGAGAAACCGCTGAAAAATAACGCGCTGCGATACATAAAAGAATAATTCTAGCGCAACAAAGACCATGTCGATGTTTTGCGAGATGTCCGTCAGTCTGGTTCTTCTACACGCGCCTGGTAGAAACGCATCGGCCAACAACATACGCAAACTCTTAGCGCCGTTTACCCAAATGAGATTGTACGTGCTAAAACTGGAATCAGTTTAAGATCTATAAGAAAAAAAGTGTATCGGTCTGTAAAATTCTGATTGTTTGCATTTGTTTGACTGCTTTGTGATCATTTGTTATGCTTTTAAGGTATGAATAAAAGTTGATTATCAGTTATTGAAGCAGTTTAATGAGCTTTTCCCGTGAGAGGAGTTGGTTAGTTGCCGCTAAACAAAGAGGAACTTTGTTCTGTTTTTGGGCTTCCTAGAGAACAGAGCTCTAGGAAGCTGGGAGTGCTCTCAGCTGGAGGCCGATATTTGGCTGTCAATAACATAACTCGGGTTCACCTTTTTCTTTTTCCAAGTTTATTTGGAAAATTTCAACAAATATTTGCTAGAAACGGAAAGTTTTGTACCGAATTGGCGAAACCTTGAAACGCAATCTTCAAATCCCCCAAGTCAAGTCCAACTTTATTGTGTTTGTTCCCCAACAGCGGGACGTTAAATCCAGTCGTAAAACCTCGGTGCCCCCGCGCAGCGCCACATGTGCTAAAGCATGTGTGGCATCCTGCGTCTCAGAGCCTCCAGAAAGCCGGCTCATGACTCAACGGAGGCCGTGCACGGCTTCATTAGACGCGCGTTTTCCTCTGGGTGCAGCGGTTGCTGTGGGAGCACGGCGAGGCGAGCCGAGGCGAGGCGGGGGGGGGTGGCTGTTTGGGTTCAGGGCCGGTGCATCTCTCGGAGCTTTGTGAGCCATGCTTTGTGTCTCTTGTGTCTATTCATAGCAGGAGAGGAGCTCTTTCAGTCCTTCCGCGAACCTGCTGCCAAACTCCACTTCCTCCCCCGTCCATGCTCCCGCCGCGAGGCCAGCCAGCCGAATGGAGGACGAGCCTGCCAGGCTGCCTGCGCACCTGCGTGAGTCATAAAAAAAAAAACACACTCGCAAACACACAGATGACCGCTGACTCTCCCACACACGTATCGATCACTCGGTCATGTGAACAGGACAGGTTGTTGTTGTTTTTTTTATATATATATATATGCTTTTCAGCTTTTTTTCTATCAGTTTTTCATTGGCCTGTGTGGTGATACGTTGTGTCGATCCAGTATCTCTAACCAGCCAAACGTATGTGGGTGGGATTCTCCTGTTGACACAGTGTGAGCTTCTGGAGATTGCAACATCCCTGAGAAAAGCAAACAAGCCGTCGTCAAAACACGAGAACAAAGATGATTAGAAACATCGCAGAGTAATAATTCGGTAGTTAAAACGTCTGTTATCGCAGCTGGAGGGGGGTGGGGTGGGGGGGGGGGTTCTGAGGCCTATCTGAGGTCACCCTGCTGAATCCTACCAGCTTCCACCGGACCAGAACTGATAGACCCGCTGCACCGGAGCAGCCAACAGTCGCTCAGCCATTCAGACAATCTAGAACCAAGGAAACATCCTGGCTGGGAAAGGCTGCGAAGGTTGCAGGATTTAGACGTAGCGAGGAGGAAGCAGCTGAAGAGGGAAAGTAGGAGGACCGAGGCAGCTGATAGCTTGTGTAGGCGTAGGAACACGTAGTATTCACATTCATCTTTGTTTGCCGCATGTTTTTCGTTCAACGTATTCGTTACATCAAATCTTCATTTCTCCATCCAACTCTCGAGTTAAAGATGTCCTTGACTGCCGCACGTACGGATGAGATCCAGCGGTTTGTTTGAGAAACGGCAGTAAAAAATGGCTCAAGCAAGCAGAAAGACAGGAGGCAGTGTTGTGGAATAAAATTAAATCAGAGCAACTACTTGCATCTCGGATGTTTCCACTCTTTCTAAAGAGATTAGGTGCACAACGGCAGAATTTTCCTTTTTGAAAACCCAACTGAGCCGCTAGAGAGCCAGTCGACAGAGCCGCATTGGAAACTTAGACCTTTTAAAGAGAAACCAAAACGTGATTCGTCCCCAATAATGCTCTTTATAAGCCTTTATGAAACTAATTCAAAGTCAAGTTCCAGTTACAATACAACAACTCTGCCGGAAAACAAATCATTACTTAAACGCGGTACACAGAAGAGCAGAAGATCCCTGCAGTCAGCAGGGACTCGCTTTATCAATGCTGAAAATGTTCAGCAGAAACTGTTTAGTGGAGATCGACCGATACAGGTTTTTTTTTTAAGGACGATTGTTTTACACGAGAAAATGAGATCCAAAGGTTACTGGCACAGCTTCACCAACTTTCAAGGTAAAGGAAGATGGTCAACGAACTGGTAGACGAAAATTTCAGCAACACTTGAAGGTTAAAGAGCAGACTTTATTGACAGACCAACGCGTTTCGGCTTGTGGCCTTCTTCAGGGTCGTTACAAATCACCACATCAGTTATTTTCAAATAAAAAATTCAAATAAACCTATCGGTTATCCACACATACATAAACTGACCAATCAGCATACAGGGGGGGGATGGAACTTGATAAAATGACACGATGATAACAAATGTTACACAAGTAAAGTGAAGTAAAGTGCGTTTGAACCAGCCAATATTAACGTATAGCTTCAGACCGCAGTTTGAAAGGTATGCCGAAAAAAAAACATCCGTCACGGCCCTTCCAGCAGCGCTTCATTCACATCTAATGAACGCGTCGCGGCGAGAAAGGAGCTTCTTTAGTGCAGTGGGGAGAAGGGGGCGACAAAACTGAAACTCACGCAGCGGTGGCAGCTCGCCAGCTGGAGATCCGACGTGGGTTTTTTAGACACAGACACACGCCGCTGCTGCCTCCCGCTCGCAGTGAGACAGAGGCAGACTTTCAAAGGGCAGATAAAGCTAAGTTGGACAGTTAAAACTCCATTAAAAGTTGAAAACGTACCCCTGTGGTTGTTGTCTTACAACGTTAGCACCCGCTCTCTGCCAGGGAGGGAGCGGCAATGCGCATGCAGGGATCCGATATGGGGGGCGACTCGATGTATCGGTCGACCTCTACTGTTTAGTGTTGCAAAACATACAAGAAATGTAAATGTTTTTAAAAAGTTGTTTGTTTTGAATTTAGACCGAATTAAATTGTATAACCAAGCCTAGGGATAGATCTAGCCAATCACCCTCTAGCCAATCAGAGACTGGCATTCTTCTGACATTGCATTTTCATGCTTGAATCGGCTCGCTTCGAACCCTGCCTGTGTAGGTGCTAAAAAAGGAGCTGGTTCCCGTTCCTAATAGGAGCATCTGAACATTAGGTGGGCATTAGTGGAAAGGGGGCTAAAGGTTACGGGTTCAAACCCACAAATAATTAGCATTTCTAGAGGACAGAGACCTTTTAATGAGATGCCAGAGAAAGGAGTGGGGTGAGTTTTTTGTTGTATGACCCAGGCTTTGGCTTCAACCACCTTGCTGTGTGTGGTGTATTTCTGTGATAGAAATACACCACATATGGGTCATTTTTAAATGCCTTCTCGTGGGATGAAGGCATTTCTAGAAACCATGCTGGGTTTAGCAGGAAGTGCTTTTAAAAATACAACAGACAAGATGGTTTTGGAAAACTTCTGTTTAGGCGTGGGTAAGACTGTTTGTGTTTGCAAGAAAGCCCAAAAGTGACACCTTTGATTTTAGGTCATCTCACTGTAAGACGTTGAAGACTGGGAGCACAAAGTGACGCGGACTGCTGAGAAGAACTGGCTTTTAATGGTGCTTATGAACACCTAGAGAGGTGTGAGTGCAAACAAAAAAAAACACCTGCGGCTTTAAAAAAAAAATTAATCGGCTGCATTCAACTTTACTTCCCCTAACTTTGCTAAGTCTGCAAGGGCAACGTTTTTATTTTGCAGCTCGGTTTGGCTGCGTCTGGTCATTCATCTCTCGCCCAATCAAACGGGAGGCGAGGTTGGAGCGGGGCCAGCCGATAATCTAGCCGTTCAAAGAGTAACCCGGAGCCAGCCGCCCGATCCGCGCACCTGTCAATGTTTAACCCGTTTGTTTTCTTCTCACGAGTGTGAAGTTCAGGGCTTTCGGTGGGGGCGTTGGACTGGCTGAAGCTGGATGAGACGAACAGGAAACTCCCTCAGCACACTTCCTCTTTTGCATTGTTGCAGAAAAAGGAAGAACGCTCAACAGGTCCGCGTCGGGCTTCCTGTCGAGCGAGCCGATGGGTCATTTCACATCCGCAGACTACTGGAAGTCCCTTTTAGTTTCAGCGAGATGTCAAACGCCGCCCTTTCGCGCGCTTGTGCGCCGCACACATCTCCGGGCCGGGAGAACGTCCTTTCTTTCTTTGTTTGGGTTGAGGCTTTCTGCTGGCGGGGATCCTTTCTCCGCACTCAAACAGAAGGCCACTTGTCGTGGCCGCGGCCCGTCCAAAAACACCTCTGCTTGTCCTTTCTCCAGTTTTCTCTGTAAACAACACATGCTGGAAAACGAGGTACCCATTAACCCCCACACGCTCTGAGCGAGAGAGTCTCCTGGGGGGGATGTTGGGTGGAGGGAAAGCAGAAAAAAAGTAGAAGATGAGAAAGAGGAGGGGGAGTGGGGTGAAAAAAGACAGAAAGAAAAAGAATGAGGGAGGAAATTGCAGTGTGGGCAGAAATCCGCCTTCTCCATTTCCTGGGGAGGAAGTGGATTAGATCGGAGAGAGTTGCAGGCTGCTCCTCACACTGAAGAATGTTACCAGGCTTGATTTTTAACCATCTCAGTCACTCATCTCTGGAATTCTGTGAAGGTGCATTCAGAATGCATCTCCCTCACTAACAAGCTGAAAATAGTTTGTTATTTTTTTTTTCTTTCTTGGATGTCACCACCACATGCGGCGTTTTCAAATCTGTAGGCTGTTAATGAATGTTATTTTTACGCGACATGCTTTTAAGAAGAACAGATTTCAAAATGCACTTAGAACTAACCAAACTAATTAAAACGAAAACCAGGCATTCCGTCGTACTTAACCACTTGAATTTGATTATTCTGTCCTACTAAAAAACTTCAAACGTATCTAGACTTTAGCCAATTTCATTTTCTGCATCCTTAAGGTAAATCCTGGCCAACGCCGACTTGGCCGGTACTCTCACAGCATGATAATCTTGAATAAAAATACCACATAACCCTGGTAGTTGTACAAATATACATTTTAAAAGAGAAATGTGCACCATGTTCTAATTGCTTTTATTTGAAATATAATAAACCGGTCCTGAAATAATCAGCTAGAGACAGTGTACCATAATGCTCCGAATATCCATTGAGTGGAGCAGCTTCCTTGCCAACCAAAGTCATACTTACACATTTTAACAGATTTTTGAGCGCATTGTACCACATGAAATGGGTCAGTAAGCACAACGGTAATCGTGTATAAGGCACACCATCAATTTTTGAGGAAATGTATGGATTCTAAGTGCGCCTTATAGTCCAAAAAATACGGTAGATAAAGAAAATGATAGAAGTTCATATTCCAATTTTAGCTTATTACGGATGGATGATGTGAATTAAAAAATCTTTAGCTGTATTGAGAGAACGCTAAAAATGAAGAATCCATCCAAGTCCTCGTGGCCATGAATCAGTACAAAAAATACCAGCTATTATCAAATAGATTGGTGCCCCAAGAAAGTGCTCAATAATTTTGTTTAATCATATTTATTATTGCTCTTATGGAACCAACAGCAAACAATAAAATTAAAACAGCAAAAGTGAATATTATAACCATCCTGTCAGTTTTTCCGGGTCTGCAAGCAGCATCAGTCTGGGTTTATATATAGGGGTTGTTGCAAGAAATCAAATTTCTTATTACAGTATATTTATTCAATGATAACCATAAATGATGTAGTAATTGCCACTCCTACTGTAAGGCCAACCTTTAAGCACAACAAACGGCATTCTCATCTCCTAGCAGTCATTAGCCAATGCAGAGTCGCCCTAGTATAGAAGTGTAGCATAGAGACTGCTGGTGTATTTATCGGAAGACCTTTAGACCAGATATTAAGGTCAAGGAATGTTCTGTTATTGTGATGCAGATCCCTGGTGGTAGAGCTGGAAGTTTAATGGTTCAAAGTGTTGAATAAAGACAATGTGCTGGCTCTTAAAAAGTGCCTAGTTCTTTTCTGACTCGACTAAAGAAGTTAGTAGTGCGACTTAGTATTGGGTGCTATCATTTCAAGATCTACAGCTGATACATACCCCGGTGGGGGTTTGGGAAGAAACTGAGCCATAACTCAATAGTTGTAAAAATGTAGAAAATGCGATTTTCAGAATTAAACTACCTAGGCAAATAATATTGAATTAGGCTCCAGAGGAGCAACCCATGTGGCTTTTGGTTTAGCTGCTCGTGCGGGGAGATGAGTCAGCTTCTAGAAGACTACATGAACGCCCTGCGAAGGAGCGTAGACGCCGATTAGCGGGATTTGTCGGGTTCTAATTCAATCGCAAACCAGGTTCGTCGGCCAACACGGCGCCACGGGCTCCGAGCGTGCCACAAGTGAGTTGCGGTTTTTTTGGAAGGGGGGGGGGTATTTTTTTTTTGTGAATCGTTGAAAGACCCGTGTCTCGGTACACGACGGACACGAAATGCAGCGGCGTGTCGGGAAGGAAACGTGTTCCCAGAGGATTTTGAAAGAAATGGATGTCCATGGAAACAAGGCTGGCTGGTTTCCTTGGTTTGTGTGTGAGCTCACAGCTGGGTTTGCACTGTGCATGCTTGCATGAGTGGGTGGATGAGTGTGAGTGAGTGAGTGAATCTTGTGTCTTTGTAGAAAGCTTGCCAGAGGTAAAGTAGGTGTGGATTGTATGCCTTTGTTTATGTAGCTGCCCCCCACCACCACCCTTCCCTCTTTTGGCCTCTGTTCCTTTATGGTCTATTAGCCATTCTACTGTGGGGGAGAACATGTGTGTGTGTGTGTTTCGTCTGTCGTGTGTGTTGGCTCTTTCTGAGGGGAAATTTCCGGCCCCTGGAAGCAGCTCTGTCCTCAGGAATTTCCTGAGTGGGCAGACGTTGCTTCCTGAATAAATGTTGTTGTTGTTATGTGCGTGCGTGTGTGTGTGTGTGTTTTAATCTGTGTGTGCATATTAACCCGTTCTTCTGTGAAAGGGAAACTGTTCTCACACACCAGCTAACGAAGCTGAGCGCAGCCCCCTTCTCTTCCTGTTCGCAACACACTCCACATGGCGCTTCTGACGTGGTGGTGGTGGGCTAACTGTTCTCAAAACATCACACAATACACACACACAACACACACACACATGCATACAAGCAAGCACCAACGGTGCGGTGATTTCAGCCTTTTATAGGAAACACAACCAAAGCTGCAATAACTGCAAATGCTCTTCCTCTTGTTAAATGTCCATTTAATTGAGTTCTTTCCACAAGCTTCCCACACACAATGGATTTTGTGACTCCTGCCACATTGGACGTGCTTTTGTTTGTTTGGATTGAGGGAAAAGTAGAGATGAACAGACCACCCACAGTCATTTCTACAACAACAAAGAAAACGTCTTCAAGAACTTTGTCTCCCTTCGATTTTGAAACTTGCACTAGACTACCAAAACAGGCGCATGGACTGACATTTTGGCTTGCCGCTTTCATTTCCTCATCCACCTGGTTATGCCACAGCTCAGCTTGGCAGGGAACCTTTTAGTTGGGCCTGCTCAAGGTCCGGACTGAAAACTTTTTTCAGTTGAGAAACGCAAAGTTTGCATGATGGTTCCTGTGCGCCGGGCATGCCTGTGCTGGTGCAAACACAAACCGTAGGCTTGGCTGTTTTCTCGAAGAAAATTCTCCAGAGCAACAGAAATAGTGGAACGTGGGACAAGGAGAGTGAGGTTGAAATCGCCAAGACAGTAGAGTTGTCCCACTTGATTAGGAGGATTGAAATTTGCATTCGAAGACAGTCCTGAAGGGGTGTCAAAGGTTTTCCCAAACTCCTTTCCTTCTTTCTTCTGCAGTTAAATGTCCTAGCATTTTGGCTTTAGCAGGACCCTAGACACATGTGGGTGAAAAGGAGCAGTGTGATGGAGGAGCCTGCCTGGTACGGGTTCAGGGTATGACCTGGCCAAGGCCAAAAGGAGTCCGATTGGCAGTTTGTTGAAGAACATCCTACAAAGTGAAACAAAACAAGGTACAACGAGAAGATTAGTTAAACAGCCACTGAGGTTTAAGTTTCAAAGAAACAAAAATCAACACAAACGACAGAGTGTTGGCACTTCAATAAGAGCGCCCTCTGTGGTGAACTGTTAAAAACAAGCACACCAACATTAGCTACGTTTACATGGACGAAAGTAAAGGGGAAGGGGGATCGGGGAAAAAGTGGGTGACGTAAACAAGCCAATCGAAATATGGTGATCGACTTAAACTCAATCGGAATGAAATTGTTACCGAATGAGATGGGGGCTTTATGCCGATATTGATAACTCGAGCGAGAAGTTAAACACTTCACGGGATCAAGTTATTCTGAATGTGGCAAACTGAGCCGAGTACGCATGTGTGCCCGACGTAAACATGACATATTTCCACGTTGTTGAGTGGAGGAAATATGTCGGGAAGTAAAACTGTTGATGCTCCAGATACAACTGGAGCTCAAAATTATTATATATTCACTAACGACTCAAAGGTAATTCAAAGTTCTTGCAAGTCCAGCCTGGACGTCAGACAAACGTACTCATACACTACTGCTTTGTTTACTATAATTTGTTCAGCAAAGACAGAAGGTATTCTTCTTCTGTGTTTTTCAGGGAAATTTGATAATTTCTATTCTATTGAGAATAAATTCAGGCGCATGTAGGCGCATATTATGATTGGATTAATTAATTGTGTGCCCAAATAAACAGCACAATCCGATTATTATTATTATTTTTTTATCCGAATACATTCCAATCCGATCGTGAAATTTTGTGCATGCACACATAGTTACTGACATCTGCCGAAAAAAAGGAAAAAGTGACTGTATGTGCTTCAGGATTTACATGGGGAGCTAATAATAAAGCACAAAGTAGAGGTAGGCCTTCTAAGGATGTTAGATCTATGCATTCTGGAGGTTTTAGTTCTAAGCTTTCACTTTCATTTTCCTTCAGCTTCATAAACTAGCTTTTAGGCGGTAGCTATGAACCGCCTGCTTGTTTTAAAAGCTGCCATCTGGAAAATGTAGCATTAATATTAGGAACTGTTTTAAAATGACCTAAAATCTGTATTTTGTTACGACGCCATTAAAGATGTCCAGTGACCGAACTGAGACACGACTCCCTTCAGAACTCCACAGTAAGAACCTTAAGAAAATCTATCGCATCATAAACTTGAAGGGGCATATATTGTGAAGTCGATGAACACGTCTAACAGTCTCCTCTCCACTGGGAATAACATAATGGCGTAAATCATCAGCGGGAACCCCCTTTTGCCAGATACAGAAGAGATTTTGTACACAATAAAGCCAGCGAGGTCAGACTGAGATGGTTTGGACGTGTACGGAGGAGCGACGGTGAGCGCAGCGGCGGAAGGATGCTGAGGCTGGAACTGCCAGACAGGAGGCCTGGAGGAGATTTATGGATGGAGTGAAAGAGGACAGGAAGGTAGCTGGTGTGAGAGAAAGAAAGAAGAGGAAGACGACGAGGTGAAGCTTAGCAATGCAGCATTTCATGTTAGCATTGTCTCATTGCAGGTTGCTTTATGACTGAGGGTCAGCTGTGGGCCGTGAAAGAGCAGATGGATAACCTTTAGAGAAATGGCCGATATCGGCAACTGTGTTTGGACCAACGGATACGAACGTTTGACATTCTGGAGTTCGGCTTTGCGTTGGGCCAAACCAGCGTGGCGTCTGCACCGCACCAAGTAGATAAGTGTCTGTCAAACGCCGTCCATGTCGCCGGGAGCCGAGGTGTTGCTGCGTTTCTCAGAAACGCTCCCTGCGCATCCCAGAAGCTCTGAGTCAGAACCTGATAGTCGAGCATGTGCCGAAAAAGTCCTTCAACACTTTGTAGTAGTGCTGAATGATTACAACGTTACAAGTGTGTTTTATCGGCACTCTTCTGAAGCTTTCCGTGACAAACGAACACCTGGTAGGACAGTATTGTGACCCAAAAAGCAGAGTTTTGGTGCGTCACTTTGTGGAAAGGAGCTAAAAAAAAAAGGCAGAATCTTCTGAGTTCCAATAGCTTGAATGAATAGCAGTCCTCGTTTTATGTCACCAATCTGCATCCGAACACATAGTTCCAATGTAAGGTGAATTTAAGCTTTTAGGCTGGATTTTGTGAACAATAGGTTCATTTTCTAGCAAAACGCGTGTTTGCATTAGAAAAGGTCCTAGTTTAAATAATAACTGCCCAGTGTTCAGCTGAAGAGCAGCGAAGAAGTATCAAGTGACCTGTGTGTGGGTGTGTTGATTGCTCTGAGACGAGCTTTGGTTACCAGCCTCCTTTGAAGTTGCTGCTTACAACAGCAACAACAAAAAAAAAGAAGAAAAAAAGAAAAGAAATTAAGGGGAGAAAGGAAAAAAACTTGGCTTGTGAAGAAAAGGAAGAGTGGCAGTTGGCGCCGAATTCAGGAACTAAGCGTACAAGAGCCGGCTTGCTCCCGCTCCTCAACAGCTAAGTACCCAAAAAACAGGTCGCGCTACTTCCTGGCCATAAAAGTTCAGCGTGATTGATGAGCTGTTTTATGTTTGTTTTGACTGGACGGGCTCCAGTTTCGCCGGACGGGGACAGGCACGTGCATGCCGGCGGAGGAAGCACAGGATGTCGGGGGGGGGGGGGGGGGGGGGGGCTTTTGACTGAAAAGTAAAAGTGTGTGTGTTAGTGTGTGTAGGGGGATTCTTTTCCCTGCCACACCCACCTGACAGGGAATTAATGCGCACAAAGCAGGGGGAGATGAACGATGAGCGCAAACTGAAGTTAGGTAATGAGTGACTCCTATCCCCCCCCCCATGTTCCTGCGTCCCGCTCTGGAGAAAGAAAAGCCTTTTCTCCGGCGAGATAGTAAGTGTGATGTCCACGCCGAGACAAATAGAGAAACATCCACTCCTGAGGAGCTTTACGTTTTTTTTTTTTTCTCATTTTGCATATACACTGCAAAAACGGAACTTAAAATAAGTAAAATGTTCTAAAAATTAGTGTATTTGTCCTTGATTTAAGCACGTAAATAAGACTATTTGCCAATGGAATAAGATTTTTGCACTTAAAATAAGAACTACTCATCTCCATCACAGTATTTCAAGTGCAAGATGTCTAATTATCTTATTTCAGGGGTAAAAATACTCATTCCATTGGCAATTAATCTTTTTTACCTGCTTAAATTAAGGACAAGTACACTAACTTTAAGAACATTTTACTTATTTTTAGATCCGTTTTTGCAGTGTAGTGCATCCAGGTGAGACTCGCTCTAGGATGGATGTGCTGCAGCTTCGGCTGTGATTATCAAGACCTCTGAGAGTCTGACATTAAATAATATCTGGCCTGACTTTCACATCCCGTCGGGACCCGAAAATAAGCCGTGCGCTTCCAGTTTTGCACATCGAGAAAGGAAATGGCACCTCGAATGAGACGAGGCACTTAAACATAAACAGCTGATGTTTGGAAATCTTTAGTAATGCATGTTTGACCTGTTTTTGACCTTTGGCGAATGAATCACAAGTTCTACTTTACTTCTCAACATGCTCAGCGTTGTTTCAGTTAGCTACGCTGTCTCAATTCAGGGGCTGCATGCTTGGAACGACGTATTTGTAGGCCGATTACGCCAAAGCCCATTTGAAGGATTTTTGAATTGGGACAAACAAACGTTTCCTTTTCCCCGATCTGAAGGATGGGTCCGGTGTATCCTCCGTAGCTAATCCTTTCCCATGATTCGCTGCGGGTTGAAAAGAACGTTTTACCCGGAAACGGCAATGGTGGAGGAGAGTGGAATATATTAACGCTTTGTGTGACATATAAGTAACTTTTAAAAAGTGTTTAGGCGAGAAGTTTATGTTAAACCAGAATATCTGCTCGGTTTGGTGAAATGTCGCTTGATTTAAAAAAAAAAATGCTCGGACTTGTCTCGTCGGCTTCCAGCTGGCTTGCTATGCCAAGAGAGAACGCCTTTCTCCCGGCACAATGCTTTCAGACTCCTGTTGGCTTTCCACTATGAGAAACAATTCAGATATCTAATGTCAATGTTTGGTTAGTTCACTTTTATTATTCTCTAAAAAAATTATTTAAGCTTTGCTCAGAAAGTTAGAGGGTTAGTGTTTAAGTTGGAAAATGTTTTACTAAATTACATAAATGGCATTTGTCATCAATGAATTTTGTTAAGTGGTATATTTCAACATAGAATTCCACATTTGTCTGATTAATGAATTAGAACAAAAATAAAACAAATTCACAAAATTACAGGAATAAAGTACTATTTTCACAAGAACTCTTACACAAAAAGTGCAGCCTCCCCCCTGCAAAAAAATTAGGAATGTTGAGCAGCTTGTAAAGTTATACTTTTAGTATTTCCTTATTTGTGAAACCGACACCAATCTTTTTAGCACATCAGCAACAGTTTCTGATTTTCATTTAGGTTTAACCTGCAGATTTATATTTTTACCGGCTCATCTTTCCTCCTCAGGTCAATGACACCTAAAAAACAGAAATTTGCACTAAAAAAACGAAAACCCTAGGGATAAATTGGCTGATTCTAATGTTTGGCCGATTGATTGGTGCATTTCTCTGAGCTTAAGCATATCTCTCTATGACTCCTACGAAACCTGACCGATGTTAACAGCCTGGCAATTGTTATTGACTGGGGTCAGAAAACCCCTTTTCCTTACAGTAAACTCTGAGTCATTCATAGCAAAGTAATTGAAATTATCGGTTGTCAAAGGCGGAATGAGAGAGGGAGGAAATGAAGCACGGTCAGTCCGAAACATCAGGTATTTAGGTGTGAAACAAGCAAAGGTGTGAATGACCAGCCTCGCTTCTTATTGGAGGACTTCCTGAGGATATACTAGAGCTAGCTTGCTAACAGTAAAGAGCAATCAATAATAAAATGATGGCTGATCAGTAACAAATGATTAAATATCTAGAAGTTCCCCTTGAAGTTTTGTTGTAAGGTGACAACAGCACGCTGCAGTGGAGCCGCTGAGACTCACAGACTGCTACCACGGTTCTGGATGGGACGTTAGGCACTCCACAGCAGAACGGACCTCATTAACTCATCTGGCTGAGAGGGGAAGTCGACGGCTTCTGTACCGCAACAGCGAAACAAGATACTGATGATCTCATCCCCCTCTTCCCTCCATTCATCCCGATCGCTTATGAGTTGCCTTGGCAACTTGAGAGCTGCGTGCGTGTATGTGTGTTAGGGAGCGTTTTGCGGGGGCCTGAGAAACCACAGAGTGAAAATTATGTGTCATCAGAGAGGATTAGGAGCCCACGGTTTAGTTGAGGGTTTCGGATCCTGCTGCTGTCGTGCTCTAGGGTTTTTTTTTTTTTTTTGTGTGTGTGTGTGTTTTTTTCCAGAGTAAACACACACACACTGAAAGATGCACACACACAGATATGCATACAGACTCATGAGCCTCTTTAATCTGAGACGTGTTCAGCAGGGAGCCTGATGAAACGGAAGTCTTGGAATTGATTTTTGTTCCTGCAACATGCAACAAATCTGGTTTAGAGTTTGTTACAGAAAACGGCAGCAAGTAGTGTATGGGTGTGTTGAGGGTATGATGTGAGAACTGAAGGATTTCTTCCTCTGGTAGCTGACCCATGTTATCCATTTTCCTTCCCGTCTGTGGCTGCACTGCCAAGTCTCCCAAAAATGTTTACAATCCGGGTCTCTAACGGGTTCTTAAATGTTTTTTTTGTTGTTGTTTTTTCCCCACAATGCGAACGATGGAATCTGAAGTCAAATTCCTTGTTTGTACCCACAAACTTGGCGAATGAAGTTGGTTTTGAATCAGAAAGAATATGTGCTTGGGGGGGAAATGAAGGATTTTTGCTGACTTGCGACAGATCGAAGAGGTATGACGGTGTTTGGGGTGGAAAACGAATGAATTTCCATATCTGTAGACGAGCCATATGAGCGTTGTTGGGGGGGGTCCTCATCCCCTCCGTTAGGTCGCAAACATGGCAGCAAGAATCAAAGTGCCCTTCATATGGCTGTAGCTCTTGATGCAAATTCACCTGACTGGGGAAACAATGTGAAACATCACTTGAGCGTAGGACGTGAAGCTTAGCTTCTGCCTCGAGACAAGATTGCCTGAAAACATCACTGGGGGGAAAAAAACAATAATTGGCACCCGGAAAATTTCCATACAATGTAACTGGAGCACTTTTTTTTGAAGTTGGATCAAGTTGTTTGGGAACTTTGAACTAGTTATCCATGACTTCTTGTAACTCTATAAGTACGTGATCCAGAGGCCCACCTCAGCCATTCGGGTTAAGCAGATATGTGTTTATCTCAGAAGTATGGAAATGGCTACAAGGGAGTAACTACTCGCCCACGTTTAGGGTGAGCGCAATAATTACAAAGTTTCAAACAACCGGGACTGCGACAAACAACGTGGGGACCTTAGTTTATCTGGCCAATGAGTCAATAATGAGTCTTCAAAGCTCACTACAGCAACAGGTGGCATCTCGGGGGTCCCCAGGTCTCCGACCGTTGGACACATTCCATCCCTGCTAGTTGTCGGACAGTAAAGAAGCATTTCCTGTCCTACCATCATGAGCAGAGAGGCCTGTCTACGTGTTAGTTTACTTGAGAATGAGAACGCCTTTCATTCTGGGCAGGGCACTCAGTGGAATACCATAGAAAGTCCTCATACATCTATGTACCACACTTCAAGTTTCTGACCAAAGACACAATAGTTTTCAGATGTCACAGACAAAAAAAAAGCACTTCTGCCTAGATTTGTCAAGAGCACTCCCAACTCCCAAAGCGGAGGAGCCCAGGGTAAGGGAGGACATTTTTCTCTTCTTGGGGAGTACGCACAGGCCTCTTACGTGTGTTGGCTAATCCCTGATGAGACTTTAGTCAGAACTCTTCTGTGGTTTAGTGTTAAGTATACAGATGGATAGGTGGAGAAGAACGTCCTGGAAACGTTATCAGAAAGCTTCACATTGTGAACCCGGTAATATATCTGGATGTTTTGGACAAAGACCCGGTGGCTTCTGCCAGAAAACTGAAAAAATTGGATCTTTGTGCAGAATATCGATCTAAAATGCACGGCCAAGTCAACACAAACACAAAATCAATCGTCTCCCATTGGATTTTTAGTCCTCCGTTATAAATCTTACAGAAAACCCTTGTGCTGTTATCTCTGCCGTACTGCGCTGTATATTTCATCAGCTGGAAGTCAGATGCCAGTAGCAAAGTTTGGGTTTTAGGGTTACTTAAATACACTCTTTACAATGTTTGGCTGGTGCAGCTTATGCCTACAGTGGTCCTCGACATCTGTTGCTGGAAACATTGGGCTGCTTGAATTATGACCGTTTTCTAATTTGTCTGCATTGAACCAGTGTGTGCTGCAGGAAGCAGGACGTCTTGGCAATGGAATGTCCGTTACGGACATGGAAGTGTAGAGATGGTGACTGTTGAGGAAATGGCATTAGGTCTCAGGGAGCCATTATAAACGTCCACTTTAGCCTGACCACATGGGAAGTTGGCATCAACACTAGCAACCAATGCTCTCTACATGTCAGGAGCTTTGGGAAGTTGATTTTCTGTGGATGCTGGTGTTCCGTATTGTTATGATGGGATTTCTTATCACGCCTTTTCTGGTCTGAACCACCTTGTGGACTTTGCTTACTGTGCAGATTAGATCCTAGAATAAACAGAAGTTGCCCCAGAAATAAGTTAAGGAAGGAATTGGAGACTGGACATGACATCCGGCTCTGGAAACTGGATCTGAGCTCCGGCTTAGTTATCTGTTTGCCTTCCTGTGTGCCTTTCCTTCCTCTTCTTGCATATTTGTTTAGTCCCTTCGCTGTTTTATCTACGCTGCCTCAATTTATTGTCTTGACACACCATCCGCTGCTACTCTCACCACACTTTCCTTTCTGTTTCCTCTCTTCCTTTTTTTTTTTTTTTTTCTTTCTTCTGCTCACGGCTAGTGGCCTCTTATGCTAACCCTCCCTGCGTTGCTCTCTAACCCCTTCCAAAGGAAGTTTCCTGTGCTGAAAAGGAGCTCACGCCGGATTGCTTCCTGCCAAAGAGTGTTGTGGGACACGTTTGTTTGGGCCCCCATCTTCTTCCTCCTCCTCCTCACTCCTTCTGCCGCTTCCTCCTCCGGGCCCTGTGCAGATGGCCGAGGCCGGCAGACCGGATCTCAGAGGGGTTTTGGAACAGGCTGAGCCGCTCTCTGGCCCCGTAGAGAGCATACCGCAGCCGTGACCTCCCGACCCGGGCTTCACTTCCCTGACTTCGGCGCTCTCTCCACTCAGCCACGGGAGACCAAAGTACAGCTGGCGCGCGGAGTGCAGATGGCAACTTGATTCAATATTAATAAGTCAGGGATGCAGTCAGCGGTGCGACGGTTTATCTGTTTCTGTTCTACGGCACGGGCAGACACGAGGTCGACGAGCTTTGACAAAAAAATATTTGAACTCTGCCGATTTTCTGCTGACCCGATTCTGCCAAAGAAGCAGAAACCCATCAAGAAAATGGGCCGGAACCTTGTTTTTGTAAAAACACCTCAATCCTATTTGTGGACACCTTCCCCAGACGCTGGTTTCCAGGCTGAGGGACAGAGCAGGGCTCCAGATAACCCAGGCTTCCCCTGGCTTATCTGGCCGCTCGCACCGCTATCTGGACACAGAGGACTGGAAGGAAAGAGAAGGAATAGAAAGCCGACAATGTGGACAGAGTTTCATTTTATATCGATCGCTCTTTGAAATCTTCCTTTGTTTGACACGTCGGGGTGAGCGGAAACAGGGGGGGGTGTTTGGGGGGGGGGGGGGGGGGGAAGCAGACACACGGTTCTTATTACTCGTGTGACAAGTGACATTGGCGGCCAAAGATAACAGCGGCCCGACTCCCAGAGGAAGTGTTTGAGGCTGTCCGATAAGTCAGATGTTAGAAATGAGTAGCTGGGCTCAGCGCGGGCGTCATAGATGTTCTGATCAGAGCGACACACGATTACCGGCTTTGCGTTTGAAAGAGAGAAGACGATACAGGAGAGAAAGAGGAGGAGAGCCTGAGTCATATCATCAGGTTCCAACGACAGCAGAGGAGTGATATGATGAGGCGGCAGTATCATATGCTGACTGGGATAAATACGGGCCAAGAATCAGTTTCTGAATTTATTTGGGTCGTGTTGGACGGAATTGACGTTGCAGTCACAAGCTGAAATTTGACTTCATTACAAAAGGGTGTACCATTTGGAAGGAAACTCTCCAGAATCATTAAATGAATGAATGTTTTAAATAAACCAACTGGTTTGTAGGAGTATAAATTGAACGAAATTCTGGATTTCTAAAAATAACTTCTATGAAAAGGTCTCTTTGTGGCTCAGGGTAGTTTAGCTTTTTTTTTTTTTTTTTACCATTTTGTACATTTTCAGGATCTTTCAAAGCAGCCATGAGGCAATGCGACCCGGACTTTTGAACATTTCCTACGCTGTTTGCTCATAGTCAACTGTGAGGAGAGGTTGTTTCCTCACCCCATGAAATATTATCCAGCTTTAGGTTGTTCACATTTATTTTGGTTTTATGAAAGGTCAAATTTAGTCCTATTTTATACACATTCACACAAAAACTTGGGCTATGCAATTGATGATTTTTTTTGTATAGCTCTTTCCTTTTGCATAGCCAATAATCGTGACCAAATGCTTAACAAAATCAATATATAATTAAAAAAGACACAGATGGGTAAAAGAAAACACAAAAAGCAGGTTTAAACAAGGTAGCGTATGTAGAATAAAAAGTGCCACCACATTTCTAAGTATTAAGCACCTGCCTGAATAACAGTAAAGAACTATAGATCTATAGATCGAAGATCGAGTGGGAACTGATTCCAGAGTGTAGGTGAGGCAAAACAAAAAAGCTCCATCACCCCAACATATGCACTCTGTCTGTGGAGCTGTGAGTAAAAGTAGCCTGATTGACCTCAAGGACCTGCTACGAACGCAAAAATTCTATTACTGATAAATGGAGTTGGCAAGGCTTTAAAAACAAATATTAAACGTTTTAGATGGATTCTAAAGCATGTTTTAAAATAAGACATGTCTAATGCATTCCTGTCTAGGAGAGTAAAAGCTGGTGTCTTCTAAACGGGTTGAGAGGCAACTAAAGGATGAGCGGGGGACACCAAAAAGCTCCGATATGCGATAATATTAGTAAACGTTGCCACGACGATATAGCTTGCGATACATACAGAAAAATATTAGTGTTAATGTCTCTCTGCTTTAGCATTATAGCAAAGAGACTTTGCTATAGTAATATATCCAACTACAAAAAAACAAAACCATTCGTTTCTATCTCAAGCAAGGTTTTAATGAAAATGTTGCCAAGGCACGACCTGTGATTTGTAACTGATGACTAATAGGTTCACGCTCCTTATTTCGAGATGTACATGGTTAACCAGCGCTAATGTTTGGTTGAGGAAATGAAGAGAGAAAGGAAGTGATTGGTGGAAATTGATGGTTATATTTTCATTTTAGATACTCAAATCTCACCTTTCTTAGTGTTCAGGGCCTTTACGCTTTTAGCTAGCAACATCAAATCCATGACTAACTTCATTACTAAAAAAAAACAAACCAATAATAAAATTTCAGAATATTTCAGCATTTCATTTTGAAGTGATTTACCAACAGCCTGATGGAGACCATAAATATAGTGGACATAAAGTCTACACACCCCTGTTTAAATGCAAGGTTTTCATGATGTAGAAAAAGGACAGCACAAGTTTTTCCACCTTTAATGTGACCTATAACCTGGCGCAATGCAATTGAAACGCAAACTGAAGCCTTTAAAGGGGAAAATTATAAAATAAAAAAAGTAAAATAACCTGGTTGCATAAATACGCACACCCTTAAACTAAAACTTTGTCGCAGCTCAGTCTTTTTGGGGAGGAGCCTATCAGCGTGGCACATCTTGATGTAGCAACATTTGCCCACTTTTCTTTGCAAAACTGCTCTAAATCTGACAGATTGCGAGGGCACCTCCTGTGCACAGCCTTCTTCAGATCACCCCACCGGTGTTCGATGGGACGCAGGTATATACTTCTAATTCCGGTGAATTCGATGTGTGCTTTGGGTCATTGTCGTGCTGAAAGATGAAGTTCCTCTTCGTCTTCATGTTTCTAACAGAAGGCTAATGGTTTTTGAGCCAACACTGACTGGTAATTGGAGCTGTTCATAATTCCCTCCACCCTGACCACGGCCCCAGGGATGCTTTGGAGGCTCTCTGTGGACCACGGCTAGTGCTGGAAGACGTGGCTACAGAAATGTCGGGAAAAGCCTACTACATCAGCTGAACTTTATTTGGGGTGGATCAGAGGCACTTTAATTGGTGACAGGCATGTGCCGACTCTAATTTCACACGAGTTTGAATGTAATCGGTTAACTACATTATCTCAGTTGTTTATTTTTACTTCACCTTCCTGCAAGATTTCTGTGTGGGTTTTTTTTCAATTGCGCTGTATGGGTTATAGGTCACATTAAAGGAGGAAAAAAATTTAGCTTGATGTCATTTTTCTACATGAGAAGAACCTGGCATTTGCACAGGGGTGTGAAGACTTTTTATATCCTTTGTAAAAGTGTGAGTTAGCCTCGCATTATTATAAGCCAGCTCTGATCACTGATTTTCATCTGCTCCTTCGGCAATCAAACAGTCTGATATAATAACTGGAGTAAAAACAACTAAAGACAGACACAGTCGGTACATCATCTTTCAGCATCAGTAATGGACAAAATGATATGTTTTTGTAAATGAGCCAAATAAAAAGTAACATTTTTCCTGTATTATTTAAAAAAACAATAAATGAGTTCAGATATCTTAGAATTCGAGCTTCTGCCATGACAGGGTGACTTAATTTGTTTGTTGGTTCTGTGGTGGCTGGAAAGGCTTTTTGGACACTGTTATAGATGTCGTACACACTTGTTCTCATGGCAGTGAAAGAAACATGACTGGGTGAAGAAGGGAGAAACAACGGCTGCGTGTCTCACCCTGAAGACAAACCAGTAAACCTTCCATCTGTTAAAGGGTCTCCTCAGGGTTAAGAGAACGAAAAAACAGAATTTATAGGAGCACATTTTATTTTATTTTTTATAAAATAACTGTTTTGAGTTGTTTTCTTCCACACCCTCCCCACCTTTCAATGTGTAATTTCTTCCCCTACCCTATCATCTTTTGATCTTTTATTCTAACCTCTCCTCTCTCTGACTCTGTCCCCCTTCATCTCTTTTTTTTTTGCTTTATCTCTGCTGCCGTTCCCGTAATCACTCCCTCCTTTCGGCTTTTATCTCCACTTCCTCAATATCCTTTTTACTGCCTCCTTCCTCCCTGCCCACCCCCTCCCCCATTCTCTCCTTCCTGCCTTTCCTTCTTTCTTCCTTCCTCCCCCTCCAGCACCACCACCTCCCCCCCATCCGTCTGCTTCTTCCAACACTGAACCCATTTTTCTTCTTCTCGTTTCCTTTCTTCTCCCGTTTTTTGTTGCCGTCTCACCCAACCCCGTCCTTATTTTTAATTATCTTTTTTTTTTTGTTCTCCATCTCCCCCTTCAGGTCTGCAGCCCGTGTTTTGGAGCCGGGAAGACGTGGCCCAGTGGCTGCGATGGGCCGAGAAAGAGTTTGCCCTGCGGCCCATCACCAGCGGCACTTTCCAGATGAACGGCAAGGCCCTGCTTCTCCTCACCAAGGAGGACTTCCGCTACAGATCCCCTCACTCTGGTATTCCTCTTCCCACACTTTTTGACATAGAAGCCCACTCCTGACTCAGAATGTGTCAGTGAAATGGTTTTAAATCGAGTCATCTTAGCCTAGATCTTTTGATGATTTTCATATCCAACCAATTCAAGAAAATGTCTCAATAAAGTTTAATTTATATATATATATATATATATATATATATATAGTTTCCTTTCTAAGGAAACCCAGCAGATTGCATCAAGTCTCTCCAAGCAGCAGAGCCACAGGGAGTCGTCTGCATTGTTGATGGCATCGCAGCAATCCCTCATACTGAGCATGCATGAAGCACAGGGTTGTCAGGGAAAAACAAAGATTTAGCCACTAGAAAAGAAACATGATCACACACCATGGAATCCCTGGGTGGAAAGTTGTTCCAACAATTTACAACCAAGCAAAGCACGTGTGAAGTCCTACCTTACCATGCTTATCAGGGTAATCTCTCTGAAATCATCCGTTCCTGTGCATCTTTACGTTAAAGTTGCTTCTTTCATCAATCAAAACCTCAAAAATGGACAAAAGAGAAATAAATCAACCAAGCCAGCACGAGGAGGTGACGTGAGGGAGGCGAAGCAAGGTGACAGCCGAGGGGATGCGGCTGTTACAGCGCGGCAGCTGGGGGAGAGGAAGTAGGAGACGGTTCTTCAGGAAGTAGAAAGCGACCTCAACTGTTGCCCGAGCAACGCCAGCGGGCAGGCACCTGAAAATAAAACCAAAAAAACGGAGCAGATTTCCACGTGCTGTTTCTGCTGTCTGTCTTGAAGATGGGGGGGAAAAAAAAGAGAAGTCTGGACTGTGGAGTAGTGAGCGGCTCCACCGTGAGACGTGGCTCAGGATTAAAGACGTACAAGAAGAAACAAAGGCTCCCATAAATCAAGAAATACCATAATGGATAAACTCCAGCTCCAAATATGGACAAAATACTACATTTTCTGTTTTTGTTTCCTCTGGATCTAACATTACAGAATGACGCCTAACACTCGAATTAAAGGATTCCACAGATGTCTTCTCGCTAAGTTTCAGTTTTAAACATTCTCGACATTTGAAATTCCATTTAATTGAACTGATTCTGCCGTTACGGTGGCTACCGCAAAGCCACAGTCAAGACTCCAATTGGCTTTTGGCATTTTTTTTAATCATATGTCCGCTACGATTACAAGCGGTGCCCTGTGTAAAGGTGTTTAAAAATCCATCCATCCATCTATTTTCTAAAACGTCTATCCCTCATGGGGTTGTGAGGGGTGCTGGTGCCTATCTCCAGCTGTCGGTGGGCGAGAGGCGGGGTACACCCTAGACAGGTCGCCAGACTATCGCAGGGTGTTTAAACAAATAAATCAAAAGTTTATTGCGCATGAGAGGAAAAGCAACAATTAGTCAGACTGCTAAAACAACATATTGATTTTCCCAGTGATATTAAGGTCATCTGTAACATTTATCATTGCTGTGATGCGGACCTAAAATGCTCAGAATTAATGACTCTGTTCTGCCCTATATAATTCCACCAGGCTGCTTATTTAGCCAGCCTGCGATCAGCTACTTAACTAATACACCTCTCCTAGTGGCATTTTGCAACAGCATCTGTGGGACTTTGACATCGAAGCAGCGGTACGAGCCACTGGGTCAATTCATGTCACCTGCTTATAGGAAGAAAAAAAGAAATTGAGCTCGGACCTCCAGTTGTGATACACTCTGGGTCTGCGCTGGAGGAAATATTGAGTTTAGGTTTAAGGCCAGCGAAGGGACGGACCTGACAGTTCACCTCAGTTCCATTACAGCTGTGGTCAAAGAGATCCCACCTCCTGTCAAGTAATCGATGGGAGAAAACAGATTCATGATCTTCACGGGTCATGTTAGTCGTTTCCCGGGTCACAATGTGCAATAAGTCAAATGCAAGTGAATTTCTTTACATGTCAAAAATAGTTGTTTACAGCGTGTGGTTAGTGGTGTCAGTCTAAATGCCACTTTAGGGAAGAGAAAATTATTTTTTGTTCTGGCTGGTGATGCATCTATTTCCTCCTTTGTATGTTTCTAGGCGTATAGTTCCCACCAGTCTCATTCTGTACTCATTCCAAGATGGATGTTTTCCTTGTTAGGGGATGTGTCTCTGAAAGGCAGTAAGGTACATCATGGTGAGCCATGAAGCTAACCCATCATCAGATACGGGGGAATCTTTTAATATCAGGGGTTCCTGCTCAGCCCTTAAAAAAAAAGGAACCTTTTACTTTCTGTGCACATTTTTTCTTATTTTTTATAAGCAGAGTATTTCAAATAAAGGAATCAGAGAAAAGAGCAGGAAGCAGGAATTTTCCCCACACTGTAACTGAGGGCCAGAAAGTGAGAACTGAAAGGGGAGTGTGTGTGTGTGTGTGTTTGTTTGTGTGTATGTTCACCCTGGCTTCCTTTATGAGAATCATTTCCTTGTTATGATGAGACTTGAGCAGAGCGGGAGAGGCCGTGTGCCGGTGGGATCACATGGCCTGTACCTGTGGCCGCTTGTGTAAATGTTCAGTCAAACCAGGCTGAGGCTGGAAATGCTTGGGCGAACTTCCTGCTCAGGCTCTCTTCCTGCCGCCGGACTCTACTGTACGACCAGGAGAACGGTCGTTTACGCGCTAACGGCCTCAACAGTCCAGTAGATGTTTTCGACCATATGGATTCCAGATTAAAAAAATTTGCTGCGAGTTGTTTCTCATCTCTGTTTCTGGCCTCTTATACGTCATCCACAACTGCTTTTTCATCAAATGCTCGGAATCATCTGAAGACATGCAAAAGTCGCCTTTCGAATCAAGATTTCTTTTAAAAAGGGAACAAATCTATCTAAAGCCAAGCTGCTCCGGTGAAGAAAAAGTCAAACTATCCTGTCGGACCATTTGGAAGCTGCGCCACCTGTTACATCTGGTGTGAGGCTAACAAAGCTTTCACAAATGGAACTTCAGGCAAGGCAAGGCAAATGTATTTGTATAGCACATTTCAGTACAAACACAATGCAAAGTGATTTACATGATTAAAACATAGGGAAATAAAAGAGAATGAAAGCAAGTTGGAATTAAATGTAGAAACAAACTAAAACATGGGAAATAGAAACTAAAAGCATATATTAAAAACTGTTGGACTACAAAGTTGAACTAATGATGTTTCAGTCATGTCATGCTTTTAGGCCCATATTTTTCATTATGAAATCAAACTTTCCACCCAGGGGAAAAGATTGGCCCTGGAAACTTTGCCTTTGACCCATTATACGGACTTCAGTGAGAGCAAATCACGGTGGTGGGAGTGTTTTGCTGCTTTAGGATGTGGACGATTCGCTAAAATTGATGGAAACCTTCTGCAGAAAGAAGATCCTAAAGGGGAAAAGCTGAACTACAAACGAGACTGGGCCAGATTTCCTCCACGGTTAATGCAAAAGCTTGAGGGTAGAGGAACAGCAGTCAGAAGATCATTGGCCGTTATTATTAAAAGTAGAGGTGAGAGCTCCAAAGGATGAACGGGAGCTTCTTTGTTGCCCTGCTCTGAGCCGCGGCACAAACAAACTGCAGACGTGTCTTGACTCGTCGTTGCCTTTGAAATGGCTCCTAGCATCAACGTGCTTCCTTCAGTTCCACTGTGTGTGACACCTCTCTGATCCCCAGCGAGAGCTAACTTTGAGTCGGCAACATGGTCCACACCAACGGAGGGCTTCATCAGTGGTACACAGTAACGCCCAGGATGGTACGTTTGGAAACAGACTCTGTTTTTTTGAGTTTCGGACTGGCCGTTTAACGGAAATGTTCCAGAGCCATCAGCTGATTTCTAGCGCTTCTGGTTTAATCTATACCGCGCCATCTTTAGACTTTCGTTTAGATGAGAGGAAAACTTTTAATGCGTCACAACTCAGTCGTGGGAACGCAGGGCTTTATCAGAGTCGCCGTGCAAAACTCTGATTGAGACATCATTACAGATTCTAGCTTTACTGGGCCCGTTTTATGACGGCAATCAGTCATTCAGAAACGAGTCGGCGTTACATTTTATTACATAAATGCTCCCAGAGCAATGAAGTGTCTCTTTAGATGCATTCCTGTGTATTCCCAAATGGATTTGATAACGTGTTAAGTGAGGTTTACTGCCAAAGTCCTCAAAAATCAAATATTTCCTTTGATCAAGTCATAGTATCATAAATATTTGATATCTAGGCACCAGAATAAAGATAGAGCTAAGGTTTCTAGACCTGCCGCTCCACCTATAACGAGGTGCCGGAGAAATGTTTTATCTTCACATGCAGCGCTGCCCCTCCCCCACCTGTTGCTGCACACATTGCTGGTCTGCTGGCAGGAAGAAGGCTTATATCTGTTTATTTGACAGCTGGTTATTGTGAGTGGGGAAAAAGGGGGTCAACGGCGTTTAAAGGGTTTTAACATAATATTTTAGAATATGTTTGTATTGTTTGTTTGTAATGCAATGTTACTGTTTGTGATGCTGAAATATTTCACACTTGAATTTATTACAAAGGCAAACACTAAAACCGTTAATGCCTACTAAACTCTTTCCAGTAAGCTGAGAAGTAGTCAGCTGTTGATCGGTTAGATCAACCAAATGAACTGACTTTACTGCAAAAACGGATCTAAAAATAAGTAAAATGTTCTTAAAGTTAGTGTATTTGTCCTTGATTTGAGCAGGTAAATAAGATTTATTGCCAATGGAATGAGTATTTTGACCTCTAAAATAAGATAATTACACATCATGCACTTGAAATATGATGATGGAGATGAATTGTTCCTATTTTAAGTGCAAAAATCTTATTCCATTGACAAATTATCTTATTTACCTGCTCAAATCAAAGACAAATACACTCATTTTAAGAACATTTTACTTATTTTAAGTTCCTTTTTTGCAGTGTTCAGTGAATTTTTTTGGTCCCAGTCCATAACGTCCTCAGAGTTCGTGTAGATTATCTAAGAACTGCCTCTCTAGAAACAAAAATAAGTCTTGTTTGATCGGCCTTGTCCTCAGTTCCCCTCCGGACTCCCTCTGCCGTTGTTGCTCAAGCCCCAGGAAGTTTGAGCAACAGCGGCAGCATCATCGGGCCGTGGATCCTGGAAAGCACAGAGGAGGAGAAGGGGAACCAGATCCTGTGTTTGACGACACTGCTTAATGTCCCATGTCATGCAGGCGTCGAAACGTCATCAGAGGCAAGCGTGATGTCTCTGGTAACCTATGGCCTTTGCTTTCTGCAGGGGATGTCCTGTATGAGCTGCTGCAGCACATACTGAAGCAACGGAAGTCCAGCGTGTTCTGCCCGTCTGCTTACTTTCCCGGCAACTCTTTCCATCCGCTGCCTGAAAGCGCCGTGCAGCACCTGAAGCTCGAAGGTCAGTCATCCAAACTCTAGTTTCAGACAGTTCTTAAAACCTACGCATGGAGGACTTCCAAATAGCTGCCTATTAGAATATTTGAAATGTAGTCTGTTATTTATTCATTCGTTTATTTAGGTGAAGCCTACCATTACCAATTACTCTTTTAGTATTGTTTAAACGTAAAACAGTCATGTCAGCAAAGGTAAAAGCTGTAGAAAGGATTTACTGCTGGATAGCAAAATGATGCATATGAAAATGTGCACTTTAACATGTTCATTTCTATGAATTAATTAGAGATCGGCAGAGAAGAGCGATGAAAGCGGCACCGTTTGATGCCGGAGGCATATGATCAGACAAGCTGGGTGACACGGGGGTCAGTGGAGGCGAACAGTGGTTTTACGCTTCAACATTTGAGTTAATTGTTACTACAGAGCCCTAACCCTTAAAGCCAGAACTGGTTTGACACCGTCTGATGAGGTGAGAGGACAAATGGGGTTGAGTTTACGGTAGTCCAAACTAGTTTTGAGAAATTTAGAACCTTAAGTAAGTGAAGAAAAGCACCGTAGTAAATGGCTGCGGGCCCCTGATGCCGCGCCTTTGCCCCGCCGCCACTCTGCCACAGCTAACCCATAACCAGCTTCACACTAGAAATAATGTCAAGTATTTGGTTGCATAATAGTCTTGTTCTCTAAATGTGGTTTTAGGTTAGGGTTCTGGCCTGAGGAAGCCGCTTGCTGTCGCACACTTCTCAAAAAAACAAAACAAGCCAAAGCTAGCCTGATGGTAGATGCTAACAGGTTTCTACCTGTGGTTGTGGCTAGTCTTAGCTAGGTTGCTTTGAATCTTTTACATTGCCTTGCCTGGAAAAGTTTAGGCATTCAATTCAATTCAATTTTATTTATATAGTGGCAATTCATGAAACATGTCCTCTCAAGGCACTTTCCAAAGTCAAATCCAATCAGATTGTACAGATTGGGTCAGATTATAATTGGTCAAAAATGTCCTATATAAGGGAACCCAGTTGATTGCATCAAAGTCCCGACAAGCAGCAAGCATTGACGTGGTGAGCTAAAACATGAAGCTTAAATAACTTTGGAAGCATTTTGTGACATGTTTGTTGCTTTGCAGCAAAGTATTTGTATTTATTTTTTTATTAGTAGAGCCACAGAGCTTCCCAGAGCTCATCTGCAGCTACTGACTCCAACTCATAGTGGCAGAAATTTCCGACCAAACTAAATTAGCGCTAGTTTAAGGACACAAACTTCTCTAAAAGTCCCAGTTGCTGCCTTACCAAGCCGACCTAAACTTTTAAAGCCAGTGAGAAACTGGTTATTCTTCCACCATTCGTTGTTTGCTCATATAAACCTCGTTTGACGTGTAAAAAAAAAAGCTTGTAATTGATGTTTTTTTTATTAATTTAGCATGTTTATGGTAATACTTTGTAAAAAACAAAAAAAATTATACGGCTCAGCGATGCTGTTGTATAGAACGGCTGTGTGATGAACCTTTTACACTTTAGTTGGCACCATTGGGTCTGCAATAATCCAGATAATGTCCCATTGCTGGCTGCCATTATTCTATTAAGAGAAACTATCAGCTTAGGTGTCATTTGTATTAAAAACTATCTGAAATCGGTAAATGCTGAAGCAAATAGGCAAAGTTGGAACATTTTAAAGCCAAGAAATTTGTTAAGCAGCAGCGTGAGTCCCGTTCGGCTGCCCTGTCTGTTGGGTTCAAGGAAGTGCTGAGAAAGTCTGGTGAAATACCTGAAACGGCTTCCTGGCTCGGGTCTAAGAAAATGTGACTCTGCAACCATCGGGACCGAGGCGTAACTGAGATGTTGGCAGTAAAACCAGCTCCACCAGGAAGTGCTGCTGTGGCCAAACAATAAAGAGCGCACACAGAGTGACTGATTCACAGGCTGCTTATGAGGTTCTGCGCCACTTCGAGCGCTACTGTAAAGATTTGCTCCACCCTCCCACAGGAATCCAGCCACCGATCACTTACATGCAGGTATGCTGGAAGCTCTGTGAAGGCCTCAGGGACGACTACCGTAGGTCAACAAGGAGATTGATTGAGAAAGCACGAGGCAGACTTCTGGTAATGGTTCAGAGAAATCAGGCGCGTCGGCATTGTTTCCACACGCTGATTTCCTTTCACTCTGTTAGGCGACTTGCCAGGGAAAGAAAGCTTGGTTAAAAGAAAGAACAGTTTAAGCTCTGACCAGTACCGCATTTACATTTAACTGTCACTGCATCTGCTCACTTGCTCAAAAACATTTCCACATTTGGGCATTTTATCCAGTGATATGTGCTGATTGGAAAGAACCAGTAATATGCAAACCAGGGTGTAAGTCTAGAGACGATGTGGTCCAAACTGACTGGAAAGGGGAAAACGTTGTTTAAGCCGTTGTCCAATGATCGTAGGAAAGTTGCCAGAGATGCTCCTGATGCAGCAACACCATTGAAAGTCAGTTCTCACTAATACTAACATTCCTCTGTTCTTTTTTCATTTCAAGCTCCACTCTGAGGGCTGATCATTTTCACCTCTTACACATTTAATGCCTTCACAGTTTTTGTTGTTTTGTACCTGAACTGGAGCTGTCTGTCTTGCTTCCTTTATTCCCTCCTTTCTTTACTCCTTGAGTTCTTCCTCCTCCCCCCATCCTTTATGCTGTTATTTATACATTTTGTCCTTCTCCCTTCCCTACTTGCGTACCTGTCTTACCTTCGCTGCATCAACGCAAGACAAATTTATTTGTATAGCACACGTCAGTGAAAGACAACACCAAGTGCTTTACATGATTCAAATATAGCAATATAAAAGCAGAATAACAGCAAGCTGGAATAAAATATAGAAAAATGGAAACAAAATAAAACATGGGAAAATGGAAACTAAAAGCAAACACTAAAAACAGTTGGACTACAGAGTTGATGTTTCAGTAGAACTGTTTAACTAGAACAGTCAAAGGCAATTTTAAACAGATGTGTTTTTAATCTTGATTTAAAAGAGCTCAGACTTTCCGCACTTTTACAGTTTTCTGGAAGTTTGTTCCAGATAAGTGGAGCATAGTAACTAAATGCTGCTTCTCCTTGTTTGGTTCTGGTTCTGGTTCTGGTTCTAAGTATGCAGAGCAGACTGGAGCCAGAAGACCTGAGTGGTCTGGATGGTTGATACACTGATAACAAGTCTGTGATGTATTTAGGTGATAAGCCATTCAGGGATTGATAGACTAACAGAAGTATTTTAAAGTCTATTCTCTGGGATACAGGGAGCCAGTGTAAGGACTTTAGAACTGGGGTTATGTGCTCTATTTTCTTAGTCTTAGTGAGGACGCGGGCAGCAGCGTTCTGGATCAGCTGCAGCTGTCTGATCCACTTTTTAGGCAGACCTGTGAAAACACCGCTGCAGTAATCAATTCTACTAAATATAAACGCATGGATTTGCCAGGATGGACCCTTGGGGAACCCCACCTGCGATTTTTGTCGTTCTGTACTTTCTGCCTTTATTGCTAGTGTCTTTCCTCCCTCTTGCCAGGTTCTTTCCTTGTTTTTTTATTGTGCCCTCCCTTTCCCGTCCTTCCTTCCTGTCTTCCTTCCTTCCTTCCTTACTTACTTTCTTTTTTCCTCATGTCCTTCCTTATCCTTTTATTTCTTTCTCATGTCCCTCCTTCCTTCCTTAATCCCCCACATCCATCCTCCCTCACTCATGAACCAACTCAGAGATAGAGGATGTTAAGAATAAGACTTTGCAGTTATTTCTAACATTCAAATATTTATTTCTTTAGTTCCAATAGCGGTAAGGGGGGGGGGGGGCAGTTGCTTCACCTGGTCCATTGTTTCAGACATCTCTGGTAGTCCCTTTTGTCCCCACCAAGGGGAGTTTTCACACCTGCTTTGAATGCTGAGAATTTAAAGTCATAAGTGATATTTGGTCACATGACTCAGATTTTAAACTGTTGTAGTTTTTAATAGTTAGTGGGCACAAACACGGCTCTGAACCATGATAAAATAAATGAAAAAGGGTGAAAGACAAGGTCTTCATAAAATACCAGGCAATTAAGATAAGTCGGAGGTGAGGTCTGAGAATTGTTATGGCTTTGTATCTCCATGATTCATTCACTGAATGGTTTGTTTATGGGAACAAAATGAAGATAGGAAGGGACAAAAAGACAAAAAGGTGGTGCGAAATGGCCAAGAGGCACAAGGACCCAGAGGCCCCAGTGATCACAAACACAGCAGCTTGATGTCTCCAAGCTTCATCACTGAACAGACCATCTGGACTTTTTACGGCTGGTCTATTCGCCACATTACAGAGAAGTTAACCTTAACGTCCGTACACCGCTTGATGCATTTCTGAAAGTTTTCATTCATTCTTGAGGAATCTGGATGAATAAGTTGGCTGTAAATAGACGGTGATCTGCAGTGAGCAGAATTTGGGTGACTGTGTTCCAGGAAAAGGCCCGTCCCTACCTGAAGGTGTGATCTCCAGGTACTGGAAGACACTCCCATGCAGCTCAGCGTGTCACCTGAACACAAAGACAGAGGCTTAACCCGGACCATGAACGTAGGATCGTCATGGAATGAGAGTGCAGTTCTTCCTTTTTTAGTGACTTTTCTTAAAGAGAGAAATTTAAACTGTTGACATTTTAAATTTCACACACACTCTAGGAACATTTTCGCCAAGGCTTAGTCTCATAGCGTGACTTCAGTGACATCTAGTGGAAGGATTGTGCGTGTGAACTCAACATGACAGGAATTCAGAAACTTACTGTAACGACAACTTTTAACTTCCCAGCAGTCTAAAAAAAAAAAAACAGAACCAGGAACATGACTGAAACAGGAGACGCAACTCCTGCTTTGTTAGTCCTTGTTTACAGCTGCAGGTATTAGGATGTCGATCCAGTAGAGATCAAAGATCTGCTCGTTAATTCAACTTATGCGTTTGCCTTGGAAAGCTGCAGCAGAGAACACTGTTTGTTGTCATAGAAAAACAAGCTGCGATGTAGGAGGAACCTTTGAAACGTCGCTGACAATGTTACTCTGGCTGGCAGCTGTCCAAAAAGGTGGAGGTTAGTGCTGCACCCCCTGAGGATAACTTCCTTCATCAATGAAAAGCTCTTCCAATCATTCATCCAAGTAAATGAAAGCTGTTTGGCCCCTACTGACTGCCCTTCGTCCCTTCCTACCTCCGTTTTCTACGGTCTTTGTACCAGACCGCACTAGCCTTGTCTTCTCTTGCGTCTGTGTTTTAGGTGAGCCAGGACTGCACAACATGTGGAACTGCAGTTGTCGCAGTTCCAACACAAAAGACTCCTTGCACGCGATGTTAGCACACTATCAATTTTCACAGGCCTTTCATCCAGTGATAAGTCACAGGCTTATCGCTAAGGAACCCAACGCTTAGTGAAGATAGCTTCAATTTCCATCTTCATTTAGTTTTTTTAATAAAGCGTGGCAGTTGCATGTTTTCCTAAAAGGCGAAGCCTGAAAATAAATCTGTGGAACCACTATCTGTCCATCCTCAGAGACGGTACGGCGGGCACCACGTGGTACAGAGCCCCTCCCGCAGAACCCGCCAACCATCGAGCTGCGGCACCGCCGATCTCGCTCCCGCTCCCCCCACAACCCGGCTCCACGGAGGTCCCCCCTGGAGCCCAACCGCCCCCGGTCCGCCAACGAAGACCCCCTCCAGACCTTCTCCCAGCTGCCCGACAGCAACCACCACCTGCCGGAGGAAATGTACCCGCTGTCCGTGTCTCCGGCAGCGCCCAACGGCCCCTGCGCCACGCCCAGGGAAGCCCCGAGCCCGGGGGTCCAGGAGACGGGCCCTCCTCGCATCATCCAGCTCATGCCCAGCACCATCCTGAACCCGTTGCTCCTCAGCCCGGGCAGGGGCGGCGGGGTCGCCGGCATGGACTTCAGGCACAGCCGCGCCGTGCCCCCCTCTCAGGTGGTGATGGAGAACGGGCGCGAGAGCAAGGTGCACGTCCACCATCACCAGCTGGCTCAGCAGCAGCAGCATCTGTTGCAGCAGCATCAGCAGGAGGAGGCGCTCTACAGGAACCACGTCATCATGCCCGTGTCTCCCCCAGAGGAGCAGCAGATGCCCATCGGGCGGATAGCAGGTGAGATCTTCAGAGTTTCCGTCCTTCCTGCTCTAACGCGGGGTGAAAGTATGTCTACGGAGGCGTCCTCAGCTCAGCCCGGGTTCTACCTCTCTGCTGTTCACAGATTGCAGGCTGCTGTGGGACTACGTCTACCAGCTCCTGTCAGACAGCAGGTACGAGAACTACATCCGCTGGGAGGATCCGGACAATAAAGTCTTCCGCATCATGGACCCCAACGGCCTGGCCAGGCTCTGGGGGAACCACAAGGTAAACACAGCTTTCTGTCCTCCTCCACTGGGGCCGCCGGTCCTAACCCTAAAATCACCCCCCGGTTTATGAGGCTTGGACTCTGGTTCATCAAATAAACATGTATTGTGAAGTTCAGAGATTACTCCAGAAAGCGCCAGTTCAGGGACCCACAGATACCCACTTTTTAGCTCTGAGGGGAGAGAGGAACCAGGACTGGGGTTGGTCTACTCTAGAGAGAACCGGACCCCCTCTCTGCTTGATCCAGTCCTACCTGGGAAAGTCTGCTATATAAAGTAATAACAGCTGGGGTACCAATAATTACGCCTCTGGAGATTTAGATGAATGTCCTTTCAGAGACATTCTGTTACGGCAACGAAATAAGGATTACCCGAAAGTAGGGCTCCCTGAAAACTCTTAGCTTTCTTCCTTTTTTCATGCCCTGCCTTCCATCCATGCGTCCATCCTCCCCCTCTTCCTCATATCTGTCCTTCCTTTTTTTTGGGCCTTGCTTTCCTTTCTCCCTCTTTATGTCCTTAATTTCGTCCATGTGTTGTTCCTTTGTGTCCTGATTCCCGTCCTCATGTCCTTCCTTTCTTTGTGTCCTTGCTTCCTTCCCTCTTCCCTAACGTACTTTGTTTCATCCTTTCTTCTTCTCTGACGTTTTCCTTTTCCTCCAGTGCATCATTTCTTCCATTTTGTCCTCATTTCCTTCCTTCCTCCATTCTGTTCTGTCCTTATGTCCTTCCTTCCCTCCTTTGTGTGTCCGTGGGTTTTACAGCCTGTCCACTCTAGGTTATATCTGCCGTGGATTTCTTCTGAATGTTTGTTTTCTATATTAAAAACGAAGATGAAACCACTCTGATCTTTTGGAAGATGGGGTTAGACGGGCATTTCTGCTCAATGTTCAGAGCACCTGAACCCCCAGCTCCATCCTAGACTCTTCTGGCCTCAGTTAGCATGTTCAGCGTCAATGCTCGTGTTAATCCCGTTGTAAAAAGTCCAACAAGTCGACTCTGGCTTGTTTTGGAACGGTTCTCAGCAGAAAGCCTCCCCTGTCTGGAGAGGACAGCAGGTTTGCCGCGAGACGTCTGGAGTTTGGTGAAAAATGTCAGTCATGGTGGTGAAACACCTGCCAGTCACTGAAGGGACGGGCGATTACACCCCCACCCCTGCTGTACGCCACACCTGAGGCACAGGTGACACCTGGATCATTACCAGGATGACTGAAAGAGAAAAGAATGGTTGAAAGTCGTGGACGCTGCTGGGACCTAATGCGCTCTGAGACCGTACCTACAGTAGATTCTGACCGCTTTGTTGCCCCTCATCCAGCAATCACTCGCCCACTTAAACCGCCTACGATGCTTGCTGCTCAGAGCTCATGAAAACACACCTCTGCAGCAAATCACCGACTTTAATGAAGCCGAGGCCACGGCCACAGGAAGGAGGTTAAGCCTCCGTGTGCTCGTCACTACACTTCATCCATTAACCCAGCTGTTTATCAATAGGGCCAAAATTATCAAGTTAAAATGGTAAAAAAAAATGTAATCATTACCAGTGATTATGTTTGGATTTTTTAGTCATGTGCTGAACAATAATCTTGCTGCTATATTTTAATAATAGTGTTCAGGATGTGAAGATCCTAGTAGATCCAAAACCTTCAGAGGGTTTTGCTTGTTTATTGTTTTTTTTATAACTCAACTGACAAATGTACAAAAATATTATATATATTAGTTTGCTTTAAGTAAAGGGGGATGTATAGACGGGGTTCTATTTAGTGTGAAAATAGCAAGAAAGAGGAGAGGATTGCTGTTAAAAATGTTGCCCTTGACATTTTCCATCAGAAGACAGTTTCAGTCTGTTTGTAATAACTTTGCCCTGATTAAAAATAAAAGATCTCCTGCATTCAAGCCACCTGTGCTGCCGGGCCAGATGTCTATCATGCTTGAATTGCACACAGGGGCCACTTTGGATGGCCCTGCATTAAACATTATGGGTAAAAATGGGAATATATCCGGCAAATACCTTCAAAACATGTTGAATTAACCAGAAAGTGATTCATCCATCTGCTAAACTTGTAACTAAAACAGGAGTTCAGGAACCATTTGATCACTGATCCTGTCGTTGTTCACCCGGCCCCACAGAACAGAACCAACATGACGTACGAGAAGATGTCGCGAGCACTGAGACACTACGACAAGCTGACATCATAGGAAAGAGCCGGGGCAGAGACTCCTGTTCAGGTACCCCAGCTGCAGCCCCGACCTGGGCCCCGACCCGGGCCCCAAACCCGGGCCCCCTCACGTTCAGTTTACAGACCCAGTCATGACCAACTTGTGCTCCGCAGGTTCATGAAAACCCCCGACGAGATCATGAACGGACAGACGGAGCGGGCTGAGCACCTGGAGTCGGACACAGACGAACAAATCTACATCAAGGAGGAATGCTGAAGAGCTCCAAGGGTTGGGGGGGGGGAGCGGGGGGGCACGGACTACTTTACTACAACCA